>NC_029791.2:120020213-120030153 GCF_000816755.2 Arachis ipaensis | reverse complement strand
GATGGTTCAATCAAAGAATATACCATTCCTTCAACTGGATTTATTTGGCCTCTTCTGAATGTTGACTCGAAAACCCACTGGTATAGGTAGAAAATATGAAGCAGTCAACATTTAAGCAAAAAGGCAGTAGAAGGACGACAACATTCCCAAAGAAAAAAGAAAATAAACCTCAGCACAGAAGGCATGAATCCATTGACCATCAGAAGATTTCCTAAAAGCTCCAGTAGTACCACCGCAAAGGGCACATTCTGCAACAAAATAAGGCTTCTCCCAGAAATTGATAGCAGATGTTGCACAGCTTTTAGATGTTACATCTTCACATAATTCACAGTACCATGGGCCAGTAGTTTCTTTCACACTACGATAACAGTCCAAATGCACTGCAACCTGCAACAGGGAAAAACAACTAAGGGACATGGATACAAACAATTAAGTACCAGAAAAGGGATCAATGCAGAAGAATGAAAACCTTGCAACCAGAGCAGACAAGGATGGGATTAAACAAAGTCTCAGATCGTCTGCAGATATCACATGATTTAGATTGCTCCTTAGAATATTCTGAGGTTGGCAAGCTGAAATCAGAATATTTCTCTGATGACGTTCTTGTCACAGCTACTGTTGAAAGTGTCTCTTTAGCTCTTGGCATTGGCTGAGAACCAGCACCATTCCTCCCACTTAAAGCATCCAACTTCAACAAATTCTGTAAATAAGAACTAGTATATATGACCTCCTGCTGTCAATAAGAACAAGCACAAGTACTGCTTGCTTGATATGGAAGTTGAGAAAGGCACAAGTATATATGACCTCTTGTTGCATAGATTCATCTAGAGAGTCTTTTCGGAAGGAAGAAACCCGAGAAGATGCCGCAGCAGCAGCAGTTGCAGCAGCCAGAACAGCTTGGGCTTCCTTGTGCTTTCTTTCTTTCCTACCTAGCTTTTTTGCCTCCCTAAGATCACGCAGATATCGATTAACAATCACAGAGTCCCACCTTCGCTGATGCGCTGCATCAATCTCCTGCGGCAACCTCTTTGCCACATTGGAGATTAAGTTATCTGCATATGCAAAACCAAGCAAATTAAACATATCATGAGTTTACTTAAAATTTAAATAAAAAAAATGTTGCCAAGCCCAGAAGGAGGAAGGGTACCCAAACAAATGATATTTGACAATTTAAAGGGAAAAGAAAAAAAAAAGAATAGGCAAAAACTGAGGCAGACCAGTAAACTTCTTTCTTGCAACTGCATTCCGCAATAATCTATGCTGTAAAAATAGAAGTTCCCCCTCCACTTCATCTTCTGGAGAAGATTCCAAAAGTTCCATTTTTCCAGAGCTATGCAACTGCTCCATATTTCCTTCATCAGGCTTGGAAATACCAGTGCACATTAATTCCCCATTATGAATCTGTAGCAACTTCTCAATGGATGGGTGAATGTAGCTAGAGCTGGCTTCCACCTTTCTGCATTGAAATCATGAGCCACACTTTTTAAACAAGAAACCCAACTTACTAGAATCAAATAGAAGATAAAAGATTGCCTACTAACACACAATTAGACAGAAAAAAGTACATGCAGAAAATAACAAAAATAGCCACTTCGAAAAGCTCACATGGAACCACAATCAAGAAGTTTCACAGCAGAATAGAGAGGACAGTAGCGATCAGAAAACATAGAAGCATTCTGCGAATAAAGCTTGGACATTTCTTCTGAAACACATTCAGATAAGTTGGTTTTGTGTGGTTTATCTTCATTCCCTGCATATCATAACCATACATTAAGACTAGCTATTATAGGAATGAAATAACTTGGCAAGTAACACTATTGCAGCTAAAATCAAATCAAGATCCTTCAAAGTATGTCTATCATTGAATATACAGCCATAATACAAGCATTTCTGGGTAGAAATTACAAGCAATTAACTCTTAAATTCTTAAAATGGCAGGTTAAAGATGAAGCCAGACCTTGAACTTTCGATAACATATCCTCAGGCTTGGTTAAGTCCTGCAGATATTGTAAACAGAAACATAAACATAAGTTATGCTGTTTTTCAACTTTGGATTGTGACAAAAAAAAAAACATGGCTATGCGAGGTCCTCAGATATAATGCAGAGATGTGAGATGTACTTGAACATTTTTACGGCAGTCTATCTCATACAACATTTCAAAACAACTCTAGTCAGTAAATTTTACAAACAACAATAAAAGACCTCTAAATGATCCAGAATTGTGCTTCACTGTAAAATTAATTATTAAAGAAGACAATTTGGAACATCTAGAAGATAAAATTACCACCACAGTAGCATCTGGAGACCCTCCATTAGAACTTCCTGGATTTTCATGGTCTAACTGATCAGCTCTGAACTTGTCTTTTGACATCCCATTCTCACTAGTAACCCCCTCGGATGAACATATCACTTTATTATCCTTCAAAATCCTAATGTTGCTGACAGTTCTCCTCCTTGGAGGTACTGACTTAACAGCAACAGGATCCAACGAACCTGAATCAGATGTTGGAAGAGCAACAGAACCTTCTGCAGCTCCACTTTCATCCTTGGAAGGAATCGGTGGTTTGAATTTGACTTTTAAACCTTTGTGAAATGCAGTAGTGTATACATGAGCTTTCAGCCAATTGACGATTTTGTCAACCACATCAGGGTCCATATAAGCTTCCTGCAAGAAGGTTTAGCACAAAAAGATAAGAATAATAAATATAAAGAACTAATCATTTCAACAAAATGGCCAGTATTAAATCAGAGTAATACATTAATATTTGCAATTAATGAATCTGGTGAAATGCCAATCTCCATTGCTACATCCTTTGCATCAACTTTTCCCCGGTCTATCAACTGCAAGGAGTGAATTTAGACTTTCAACAAGAATAAAAATAAGATTAAAATCTGAAACAAATTAACAAATTATCAGGTTCATAACAGATACAATCAACATATAACAGAATTTTAAGAAAATGATAGGTTCATCTGTTTCAAACGGATACAACCAAAATATAATAGATATACCTTCTTTAAAATAAGTGCAAAACTGGTGGAGTCAGATGCAACACCATTCTCAATCGTCCTCCCTACCATTCCAACATTATGTTGCTGCACAGCACCACATCCAGACAGGTCACGGGCAATTAACCTACAATCAGACAGTCCTACATCTTGCAGTCCATTGTGGTTCAACTTATTGGGACTACCACATCCAATTTTCAACTTGTGTTCGCTATTTACTGGAAGGCCATTAGCTTCAAAAAAAGTATTGCCAATAGAAAGGGAGTCTCCTAATGGCAAGATGCCCCTATTATCTTGTAAATCTGAGTGTTTCAAGCAAAAAGCCCGCAACTCAACCTGCAATGAACAACATAAAACGACAATTGATGATCAATATCCAAAACACTAAAGTTGAAACATTTATGATTAAGGAAAGGTCTCTAGCCATCTTTTTCCATTAGGGAAAGGGGATTCAGTGTCCAGAAAAGATAGATATTACTCACATTATCATCTCCATACTTTGCGCACACCTCCATCCTATGTCGAGCTTCCCTTGCACATAACGGATGGAAAGAAGTCTTGCAGGTTCCTGAGACACCATCCAGAAGGAAATAGTCAGAACCTAAAAGAATTTGGCAAGAACTTACAGAGAACAAGCTAGTTGTTAATACCAGCACCCAGAAAAAGTAATATATCAATCACAATGAGCCCCACAGGCCACAATCAAAAGAATTCTACTTAGAAACATGGTATCGGTAGCAGCAGCGAATCAAATTATCGATAGTACCACAAAATCATAACCAAACATAACAGTTGGAAATAAACATATTCAACTTTAAAAATAAACAACTAATTAAAGAGGAATGCTGCAGCATATGGTATCATGGCTCAGAAATGCTATGATGACGTTGACAGTACTTAATTCCAATACGAAATCCTATATTATTAAAACATAAGAAGCACCTATATTTGATTGTTAAAATATATTTTAAAAAGGCTAACACTCAGACGTTAACAACAGCACCATTAGTTGGCTCCTAGAGCTTACATAATATCACCTTGTTGCTTTCTGTGGAGGAATGATGTCACAAATGCAGTGATTCACTCATTGATACTTGTCACTCATTCAATAGAATCAAAACAGAACAATCATTACATACACTCTTCGTCTGAAAAATCAAAATGGCAACCATGCTATCCTGCTATGTCAAAGGTAAATACAAACAAGGTAGGAAAAATCTGAGTCCTCTAAACAATTATAAAATAAACGTAAATTGGCTACATTCAATATTTTAATCTTTTGAGAGTAGATGCAGTGGAAATTCTGCAAAGACAACCTTTGACTTTCCTCAAGAAGCGGAAAGAAATGTTTAAGACCAAGGTTCAACAGATCACATTGCAACACAAACATATACTTAAAACGTAAAAGTTATTTTCTGCCCAAATAGGCAAAACATTATTATAATGCGAACTATAGTGTAACAAAAGGACACCTCAGCAAGAGAAGCAAAACCTGGCAATTTAAATACCCAGAAGCAGTGTTAAAATCCCCAGCCTCTTAAAGCTCTACTCTAACTAAAATTGCTGGGTAATTGAAAAGAGAAACAAATATCATTCGCAATAATATTAAGTTCATCAGTGCTCGGCCACCAACCATCAACAAGAAAACATCAAATTAACATCAATGTGGTCAGATTCTCCTTAATTTATGTTGCAAAGGATATTTGAACCGAAAAGTGCCAAATATACAACTACTCGCATTGACATTAACATTATACGTAATTACGGATACATATAGACATAAATAATAAATGATTATATACAATTATTATTATTGATCATACTGTAACTGGCCTAAGAAACATAAGTTGTACACTACAAAATGGTAAAAATAAATAAAATATAACAGAAAATGATAAAAAGGAAAAAGCATACCATGGCTACAACGAACACATGCACCCCACTTCAGTTTGCAAATATTACACACTAATTTTCTCCGGGTTTCCTTTATTGACCCGACGTTCATAACAGGCTCCATCTTCTTCAAATCATCTACATAAACCTCGGGCATCCACAGACAACAAAACAAGTGCACAAACTGCACAGACTCAACGTCTTCCACAGTGCTATCAACTGGTTTCAAAGCACCACCTTTATTCGGGCAAAGCACACAAGGATTCACCGACCCCTCGACACCTCGCTTTAGCTTACACCACGAGCACAACCAAGACTCATCCACGCCATCTTGCACACCATAGCACTTCTGATGAACTGCCATTTTACAAGAGGCACAAACAACCAAACGGTTCAAATCTCTGCCTGTCTCCCCCATGCCACAATAATGACAAAAGGGTTCATCCCCATCACGAGGAATGGTCATTTGAACTTTCTGCAAATCAGCATCCCCACTCAAAAGCTTCCTTTTCTTTGTAGGGCGCTCAGAAGTCAAAGAAACCTTACTCCTACAACCTAATAGCCACTCTAAACTAACACACGAGACATTTTTTCCATCATCCTGAGGCAAATCGTTTTCGGCAGCGGCATTGTCAATTGACTCCACTCCCAATGTACATTCCTCACTTCCCAAGTCTTCCTCAACCTTTTTATCATCCTCGCCACTATCTAAGTCCAGTTTTATTGCATCTTTCTTGTCATCCTCACTACTATTAACTACTATATCGAGTCTCGGAGAATTCCCCAAAACCGGAATCGAGAAACACTGACGAGAACATAACCTAGACAGCGAAGAAAGCTCCACTAAGGTATCGATATCACTCAATGATAAGTCCCTAAAATACTCCTCAGTCTCGTCCCAAATGTTGAAAGCACGTGCCTTCTCGCTCGCCCTAGATGATTTCTTCTTCTTCTTCTCGCCCCCGGACCGAACCTTCTTGTGCCGCCGACGGTTATCCCCATGGCGGTTCAACAAACTAGATAACCCACTTGGCAGAGTAACCACCCCAGAAGTGGACGCTTCTTCTTCATAAGGGGAACGTTCGCTCAGCGCCTTCCTTGCCTGAGAAAAGTAGTCAATTTCGTACACGGCAGAATCCTCAGAGGTTCCCGGCAATTCCGCCGGAGAATCCACCGGTGACGGCCTCGCCTCGGCGGAATCTCCCCGTTGTTGAGCCCCAGAAGCCGCCATGTCCTTCCTCCGTTGACATCGGCCAGAACTGGTCATCGCCGGCAACAACAACGTGCACAATAGCCAGAACATTCCATCATAGAAATTGAAACCCTATCGTAAGAAATTAAGTTAGGGTTCAGTGCGGAACCTACCGCGCAGCGTTGCAGAAGAACCAATCGAGATTCGTTCGGTGACTCAAGAGGGAAAGACGGACGAACGAACGGAGATTGAAGACCAAGAGGATAAGGGCCGTTTTCTAGGGTTAGGGTTCAATTTTTTGTTCGGATCCGTTTTTTAAGAGTTTGTAATTTTTAGTATTTTTTTCTGTGCAGTTCGATTTCGTTTTCGTGGGGGCGTGGGGCTAGAGAGAGAGAAGGAGGAGAGAGAATATTAAAAAGGTTGTAGAAGAGAGAGAAAGATTCGCGTTTTTTCTTAGGCACTGTTTTGCATTTGCCGAGAGAGAGAGAGAGAGGTTCCTTCTTTTTGAAGATATTTTATTTTTTATACGGAAACAAGAGGAGTATCTATACGGTGTTGTGACGCTATACGATACGATTGAGCGTGCCAGAGAGCAAGGTACACGTGGCACTGTGACGTTGAAAGAGAGCAAACGTGCATCTCACCCGCTACCTACTGTTATCAGTTGGATAGAGATAGGAGCATTGAAGGAGTGAAAATGAAAAGAAAAAATAACGCGTTTTTTTTTGTTTATCGAAGAAAGTATTTCATTAATGTAATGAAATGAAAATAACGGTTCACTAAAGATTACACACAGGGGTAAATTCGGAAAAGATTTAACAAAGACCTAAAAGTATTTTTTATAAAAATATGTTAAAAAGTAATAGTATTATAAGAGAAGTTATTTTTTTAACTTTTCTATAAACTCTTGAATAACTTCTTAGAAAGCTATAATTTTGTTTTAAAAATTGCACCAGACATTAATACTTAGGGCTGCACACAGATCGGATCGGATCGGATATAGCCTAAAATTCTATTCGATCCGCATTGTACTCATCGGATCGGATCGGATACGATATCCGCATTTTTTCAGGCCAGATCCGATCCAATCGGATCGGATTGGATATCGGGTATATCCGCATAATTAAAAAAAAAAACTATTTTAAGATTCTATTCGGCTATTTTTACAAAAAATATCCATAAAATTCATTTTTCACCTGATTGAGCCTATTTACTCCTAAAATATTATCAATAAAAGTTCTATTGAATAACAAAAAAAATAATAACACAATATTTAAGTTTAATTATTCTAAGTTGAAGTACAACATAAAAAATTAAAACAAGATATCATAAAATTCATAAAACAACACACTAAAATTCATATCACATGAGGGTTTACTTTTTTAAACTATGCTATTTATATGAGACATGCAGATTTGCGGATCGGATCCGCGGATATCGCTGCTAAATCCGCAATCCGATCCTACCATAGTGCGGATCGGATCTGATCCGATCCGATGGCTCTGCAGATCGGATAATATCCGCAAAATTCGGATCGGATGCGGATAATTACCGCGGATATGCGAATATTATCCGATCCATGTGCAGCCCTATTAATACTATTATTTTTCATAAGTTATAAGTTCAAAAAAGTTACTTTTGAAACTTCTCAAGCGGGCCCATGTTGAGATGTAATTGAATTACATTGATTGAGTAAATAACTTTTCTCAACAAACAAAGATTACTCGCAATGAGTTATAGCTCAAATGACATAATCTCCTCATACTTACTTAAGAGGTCGCGGGTTCAAGTTTTCCTATCTTTGATTAAAAAAAAAACAAACAAACAAAGATTACTGAAACTGCCATCAAGTAGAAGAAAAACATGGTAGCATATTTATTAAACTACTCTTCTACCTTAGCTCATGACAACAATAAAGAAGTCTCATGGCCCACAAATTCAGCCCAACAGAATACATAAATTCAATTACAATTTTAATCTTTATTATCTTATCTAATCTTTTCTTTATCTTATCTTTAGTTGTTCTTATCTTATCTTTATTTGCTTTTATCTTTCATAGGACAATGCTCTATACATATTTAATTTTACCTTCATAGTTTATAATTCAATTCGATCAATCAACAATTAATAAAATTTCTTCATTTATTCTTTTCCTATTCTTTCACAATTTTATCAATATTTATAACTCTATTCTTTTGACTTCTTTTTGCTTTTTCTTTTTTCAACAACACTGATTATAACATTTTTTTTTTCATGTTGAAGGGTGCTGCTAATGCAGTTAATTATAAAAAAATTATCAAAAAAATTACTAGCAACAATCATAGAATTATATTAGAAAATTTACTACAAAAATTAGAAATATAAACAAGAACATCATTAAAATTATCAACCCCATCTAAAATTGAACAAGATATAGCTCAGATTAGTTAGTAGAAATAATAAAAAAATCACAAAAAAAGATGAAAAATAAAAATTTAACCCCAATCAACGGTTCTTATCTTTACTCCCTCCTCCAACATTATTATTCCCAATTGAATCACCTTCCTTCTTCTGCAAGAATCAAAAAGTCGTTCGAATAGATACGACTATTTCGTTTCTTAAGTCGGTGATTTTGGTCACTCAACCGTTGGAGCAGAAGATTGCGGCAGCGCATTTCGAAATTCCACTCACATTCAGAGCCGCCACCGTCTCCAGCACGAAAAAGCCACCACCTTCGCATTCATTAGAGACGCATTCTCAGTCCCACTTGCGAAATCCGAATACCAACCGACTTGACCCGAATTCCAACTGAAAAACATAACTTTCTTCTCTTCCATCAAAGTTTTCACATTGAACTTCAACAGCGAGTTCTTCGAGTTTCACAAGGTCGCAAAGCAAGCCTGAGTCGCCGCTGGAAGTTGTGAGAAGAGCTCGAATCGAGAAAAATACAATCCATTGCTTATCAATTCCAAAGATAGCGATGGTGAAGGTGGGCACATGCAAAGAGGGACTCGAAGATAACGGTGGTGAACGAAAGGGGATGAAGGGGATTGGAGTGGCAAGCCTGTGCTAAGAAAGGAGGGAGAGAAAGAGTAATGTAATGATGATGATGGGTGAGGGAAGGGTAATTTAGAGTTTTTGGGTTGTTTTTTTTAGTTTGAATAATTTTGTCGTAGAAAACTGATCTTTTATAGGTACAACTTTAATTTTGTTATTTTATTGTCAGTTTGTTAGTATTTGAATCTTTCATAGTTAGAAATGACTATTTACTCTATATAATGATTTCAGAAATTAATAAAATTACTCACATATAATGGCTTAATAAACGCGTTTATTTTTAAGTCTTTTATGATTATGATGATGATGGAGGTATTTTCTATTAAATTAGATATTTCGTTAAAAGAATTAAGTTGGGTTGATTTAATGGTTAACTTATTAGTCCGTTTAGATAAAAGTGTTGGAAGTTTGAATTCTACTTTGTACAAACAGCAATTCATTTACCAGTAATAAATTTTTAAATGAAGCTCCGATTCATGACGGATTAGTTCTTAAAATACTATAGAAAACAAAAAATTATGTTGTTGAAATTGTAGTTTTAATATTTATCTGCTTAAACAATTTTAGGTAATGTATACATTTACTCATCATAATCATGTTATGATATACATGAGATAATAGGGGTGTTTGCGATGTAATTTGGACGTTTTGAGTAAAAAAATTATTCGATCTGCACATTAATTTTATTTGTATTGTAGTTTGAATTGGATGATTTTTTTACATAATCTAATCCAATTTCAAGCGTCCATATGAATTAGATTTGTAATTTTATAAATAAATAAAAAATTAAATATATAAAATAAGTCTCA
>NC_029791.2:120017183-120020168 GCF_000816755.2 Arachis ipaensis | reverse complement strand
GATTAGTTAAATAATAATAATAATATATAAATAAGATAAAAATATATAACAAATAGGAGATATTATAAGTAAAATTGTAAATATAATACTATTATATTATATTATGCCGTTTGGATTGTATTAAATCAGTTTTGAAAAGAATATTCGAAATTTGATCTAATCCATATAATTTGACAAAAATAGAATAAAATTTAATTCAAATTAGTACTTTTTTTTCTCTGAACAATAGAGCTTAACACATCTTAGTAGAGCAAAATAAAGTAAAAGAAAACAGACAACAAACATATATGCTCAGTTTATAGTCATTTCCGATATTGTCATCAACAACTATAGAGGAAAATACTATTTCATTCTTGGACATTCTTGATTGACCTGTTAATTATTTCCGTTACACTTTGTTCTTTTTTTGAAATATCTCTTTCATTTCTTGCTCACCAAGTATTTCAGATGACTGTAAAAGATCCAATTAACTACTCGTTTTTCTCTATCTTTTCTATCTAACTTTCAATGTGTTGCTCGAGTCTTTGGAATAGCCTATGGTCTGTCATAGACCATCAATCAAGCATATCATGCCTACCATTCTACCAAGTAAATTCATAACAAAAAATAAGTAATGAATAGTCTCAATATCTTTTTTACATAAAATACAAATCTTTTTAATCAATAACACTAGTCTATTCAATCTTCTTAGTGCTAACTCTACCTGTCAAAATAAATTAAGTGAAGAATTTAACTTTTGATGAAAACTAAGCATTAGTGCTAACACTGGTACAATTATAGTTTGTGATATTCTTCAAAAGAGTTTCTGTTTGTAAAACCTGTACAAAATAGTTAGTAAAATAAATGTTTGTTTTATCAAATTTTCACACAACTCGATCCTCTCTCCTCTCATGTGTTAATTTGACTGAATATAAAATTCGAAGAAGTTGGTTAATAACTAGTTCCAATTTCCAATAGAATAGTTTTCTCTTCCATTAAAAAAATTTCATATCAACTTTAACCCATCAAAAAATCTACAATCTCCTATTACAGATCTGCTTTGGATTGAGACTAAAAAAAGCCTTGAAAAAATATCCCTCAAAGCACCATATGATAGCCAAATGTTCTCTAAGAACCGAACTCTTCTTCCATCTCCTACTTCCATAGATAAACTTCTAGTCATCTTAAGATGATTTTACTTCCTAAACAAGTTCACATGCCTTCAAGGTTAGTCCAGTCAAGTCAGCTACTCGGAAGTAAAGGTTCTTTCGCTTCTTCTCTATATCAGCCGATAAACAAAGAAAGACGGAATTCGGCTTCAAGGTCAAGTGCGAGCTATGAATTATGGGCTGACAATCGCTTTTTCGATCGGCTCATCCACGGCTTCAGAATAACTCAATTCCTTTTTTGATGAAGTAGCTTATCTCTCATCTACTGCTCCTTGATCTGTAATGGATAGATAATATTTCATAGATCCCTTTTTGTAGGCAAAGGTTGACCAGCATGACATTAGGATTGAAATTATTGCACGAACACACAGTATTCTTTCATAAAGGGCATTTCTCTTTTGAAAACCGCCACAACCATTCGAACAATAGAGTTGTACTTCGAATCACTGCATCTTCTACTCTTAATCCTCCTAGTTTTTTTGAAGTTTGAACTACTTTTCACTTAACAAAAGGTATTCCATTATTCTCATCCTCTTTACTCCACAAAAATTTCCTTTGCAGGAATATCAACTTCTCCACCATTATTTTTGACATTTTGTACAGGCTGAGGTAGTAAATAATTAAATATGCTTGCTCCTAAGAACATATTTTATAAGGACAAATTTACCAACTTTATTAAGTGTTTTCGTTTTTTATAATCTGAGCTTCTCTTCTACCTTATATGTTACAGTTTCCATATCTTGAGAAGCCTCAGATTCGCTTCTAAAAGGATCTTAAGGTACCTGACTAGTAACGATGCCTCCTTACACTCGAGTAAATTATACATCTTTTGTGTCCACAGTTAATTGAAATCAAACTAGATTTGTCAAAATTATTGTTCAAGAGAAATGAAGTTTTGGTGGAAGAACACTTTATTGCTCAAGTGTTTGTTACAAATGACTCACACATAACTCACATTAACTCCCACTCCCTATTTATAGCCATCCATCTCCTCAATTGATGGTTAGGATTAAATCTAATCAACGGTCTAAATTAATCATCTAGAACCTTCATTACAAATATCTATCCTTCCATATTTCTCTAAATACTTATAGATTCTTCCATACTACGTACTCTTCATACTCCTATATACATCCACACTCTTCTAGAATACTCTATGACCTTCCAGAGTCTTCTAGAACCTTCTAGGGTATTCCGGGACCTTCTAGCACATTCTAGAACATTCTGGAACCATCTAGAGCATTCTCAAATACTCCAGAAAATTATACAAACACTGTTAAATCTAACATTCTAAAATTTACTGTGACAATAGCCATGAAAAAAAAATTAAAAAACTCTAATTATTGTTTTTAGTACCTTTTATTGTAAATGAGATTATTTTTGGTATCTTTTTTGTTGTAAATGAGATTGAATGACAAAATTAGTAGAATGTCAATTAATTTTTTAATTTATCAAGTGAACGCAAAAACTAAATGCAAAAGTTACAATTTATCGCTTCTAATAAACGGGAGTTCAAACCCAAAATCATGTTAGCGTTTAGAGAAAAAATGTTAGTCAAACAAAAATTACAACATTCAAGAAGATTAATCGTATTTCTTGTGCTTCTAACATATTTACCAAACATACCCTATTTGTCCTTTTCTCTACTTTTTTTTACATGAAATTATAATTATATACTAATCTAAATGAAGAGGAAGCTAAGATTTGTTTATTATAACCTTAATTTTTTTTCATTGTTGTTAACAATATTTAAATATATAAAAATTCACTTTAATAAAAAAATATTAACTTTTTTGTTTAAAAATATAACTATACTTATTAGTTTCAATAGGTATAT
>NC_029791.2:120010133-120017158 GCF_000816755.2 Arachis ipaensis | reverse complement strand
ATTATATTACATGTATATTAAAATTTAATTATTAAATAAAATAACATATATATTTATACATAAATATATAAAAGTTAATTTTGTGATTATTTTTTTATACATATAGTATTTTTAAAATAAATAAATATATGTTAGCTAAATTTTTCTTTATCTTTTAAAAGTGTATCTCTCTTTAGATTAAGAACCAACAGATAAGCTAAGCCACGTTTACGTAGTTTGCGTTGGTTAAACAACTAGTGAGAGAGTGAGAGAATTTTTGTCTACAAAAAGGTTGTTGAAAAGTATGAAATTAAACATTTGAGCATTTGATGATGAAAAATAAATACAAATATAGTTCAATTTTTTATATTAGAGACCTGAATTACATAATAATTAGTGTTTTTGGTTTTACTCAGCTATAAAGATATTTTACAAAATAAAAAAAAATTAGAATATTTTACATTTTTTAATTCAAAATTTAAAAATTAGAAGGTTCAACTTCATTTTTTTTAATTTTTTAAATTAAAAAAAATTAGACAAAGCGACTTCAATTTCTGTTAATTTTTTTTTTGAAGAATGAAATTTATGCATACCATAATCTATAATGGTGATCCTAATTACTAATACCTGTTGATAATTAAATCAACTTGCAAAATCATTCACCGCCATTATATACAAAAGCTCTGTCAAAACTTGGTCAAAAATTGAAGGAAGTAAAATTTGCAATAACTATGGAAAGCAACTAGAAAAGTTACAAAGGATCATGGTCAAATGTTCAAAGATTTACAGCCGGATAACTTTATGACATCAATATGTAACACTTGTGATAAGTTGAGTTTCTTCTACAACTTTCAATAAGTTACCGCCTTATATCCAAGATTAACCATTAAGATTAGTTACGAGTTGTTTTGTTTAAACCGCCAAATATAACTATAAATAGGTGGTGCATCTCTTGTATTTTAATCTCTCCATATATATGAAAAAAGAATGTTTAGTATTTGTTTTTGTAAAATTCTCTCCTTGTTAATATGAGTGTTAGTGAGTTTGAGAGATGAAAAATATGATAGCGTCATTTATATGAGTGAGTGATCCGAGGGCCAAATTAAGTGTGGGTATTTTATTAACATTTGGTATCAGAGCTGGTTAATCCAGCGCCTGGTGTTTGAGAGTTTGTGAGGTGTGGGAGAGTTCTCACATAGTTGTTGATTCATAGAGTCAGTATGGCAAACACTTTCAATATTGTGTGGTCCGGTCCCAAGTTAGATAGAAAACTTGATTATAGTTATTGGAGACTTTGATGTCTACCCATTTGAAGGCCCAGAACCTGTGGAATTTTATTGAACCAGATTTACAAGAAGGAGTAGATGCTGCCCCACAGAGGAGAGATCAATTGGCGCTATCTCAAATTCATCAAGGTATAGATTATACTGTGTTTGGCAAAATAGCAAATGCCAAAAGTGCAAAAGAAGCATGGAACACGTTGAAACTATCATACAAAGGCGTAGATAAAGCTCAAAAAGCAAAGCTACAGTCTTTGAGAAGAGAATATGAAAGGTACGAGATATCTAGCTCAGAAACTGTTGAGCAATATTTTACTCGTGTTACAGATCTTGTCAATAAGATGAGAGTCTATGGAGAAGATATACCCGATAGCAAACTGGTGGAGAAATTCTTCGCACCATGCCGATGAAGTATGACCATGTGGTGACTACGATATTAGAGTCCCACGATATGGATACCATGACGATTGCAGAGTTGCAAGGAACTATGGAAAACTACATCAGTAGAATACTGGAGAAGTCAGAAAAATCAATCGAGGAAGCCCTGAAAAGTCGAGTGAATTTAAACAATGTTGCAGAATCAAGCCGTACACAAGAAGGACGAGGTCGTGGTTTTAATTTTCAAAGTAGAGGTAGAGGTCGTGGCAATTACAACCAAGGAAGTTATAATAATTTTACACCACCTAATCAAGGAAGAGGTGGAATGAACTTCAGACCTGTCAACCGAGGAAGAGGTCGAGGCAATTTTTATCAAGAAAGAACCAATTTCAACTGCTTTTATTGTGGAAAGTATGGACATAAAGTAGCAGATTGCAGTTTTAAAATGGTGAATAACAATCAAGCACATGTTGCAGAAAATCAGCATTAAAATATTGATGATAATCCGGGTACTCAAACTTTATTTTTTACAAGTAATTCATGTGCTGAAGATGAAAATGTATGGTACTTGGATAATGCTTGCAGTAATCATATGTCTAGTAGAAAGGAGTTATTTTCTTCTCTAGATGATTCGGTTAAACTATTATTAAAGTTTGGTAATAGTACAAAGATCCCTATTGAAGGAAAAGGGCACATACCAATTAGATTGAAGGATGGTTCTCTGAGTTATATTTCTGATGTTTTCTATGCTCCTAAACTTGATTAAAATTTACTGAGTATGGGGCAATTATCTGAGAAGGGATATAAGATGATAACTTATCATGGATATTGCACTGTGTTTGACAACAACGAAATGTTCATAGATAAAGCAAAGATGACTTCAAACAGAATATTTTCATTAAAAATTCAACATGTTAATCCCTCTTGCATGAGTTCTGTGATACTTGATGATAATTGGTTGTGGCATATGCGGTTTGGGCATTTTCATTTTTCTGGCCTAAACTACCTGTCAAGAAAAGGACTTGTTTCTGGTCTACCGCGGATTCATATTTTCAATTATGTTTGTGAGATTTGTCAACTGAAAAAGAAGCACAGAGATCCATTCCCTATAGGAAAGTCATGGAGAGCCAGAAGATTACTTGAAATTGTGCATTCAGATCTCTGTTCTATTGAAGTTCCAAGTAATGGTGGTAGCAGGTATTTCATCACTTTTATTGACGACTTTAGTAGATATACATGGGTATACTTTCTGAAGCGAAAATCAGAAGCATGTGATGTCTTTAAGACATTCAAAGCGTTTGTTGAAAAACAAAGTGGCTGTAAAATCAAAATCCTCAGAACAGACAGAGGAACAGAATACCTTGCGTGTTCAGCATACTTTAAGCAACATGAAATTCAACACCAACTAACAATTAGATATACTCCTCAACAAAATGGAGTTGCTGAAAGAAAGAATAGAACCATCATGGATATGGTCAGATGCATGCTCAAGTCAAAACAAATGCCTAAAGAGTTTTGGGCAGAAGCAGTCGCAACAATAATTCATATTTTAAACAGGTGTCCAACAAAAAGTGTTCGTGATAAAACTCCAGAGGAAGCTTAGAGTGGAAAGCGGCCTTCCATTCATCATTTCAGAGTCTTTGAGTATATTGCTTATGCCCACGTACCAGATCAATTAAGGAAGAAATTAGATGACAAAGGCGAGAAGTGTATCTTTATTGGCTATAGCACAGACTCAAAAGCATACAAGTTGTACAATCCAGAAACAAAAAAAGTAATCATCAGTAGAGACGTGACGTTCGACGAGAAAGACATGTGGGATTGGAACACAAAGACAAAAAAGCAGCTGACTATAATTCCAAATACATGTGATGAAGTAGAAGAAAGGTAACCTGACACAACCGAACAATCAGAATCATCTAGAAGACCTCAAAGAGAGCAGAGACTACCTGCTAGATTAGCAGATTATGAAGTTGGCAATGACAACGATCCGTCCGATGAAGAAATAATAAATTTTGCTCTATTTTCAGACTGTGAGCCGTTGAACTTTTAAGAAGCCTCTAAAGACAACAATTGGAAGAAAGCAATGGATGAGGAGATTCATGCCATTGAGAAGAATGACACATGGGAGCTGATAGATTTACCAGCAGATAAGAAGCCAATTGGAGTAAAGTGGGTTTACAAGACTAAGTACAAACCCAGTGGTGAAGTTGATCGTTTCAAAGCAAGATTAGTTGCAAAGGGATACAAACAAAAGCCAGGTATCGATTATTTTGAAGTATTTGCTCCTGTTGCAAGATTAGACACTATTTGTATGATTATTTCACTCTCTGCTCAAAATAAGTGGAAGATACATCAAATGGATGTTAAGTCTGCATTTCTAAATGGCACTTTAGAAGAAGAAGTGTATGCCGAGCAACCTGCAGGATATGAAGTTCTTGGAGAAGAAGATAAAGTTTACAAGTTGAAAAAAGCCTTGTACGGGTTAAAGCAAGCACCAAGAGCGTGGTACAAGAAGATTGATTCTTATTTTATTGAGAATGGTTTCAGAAGATGTCCGTTTGAGCATACGCTGTATATCAAGTTCGTTGAACCTGGAGACATCTTGATCGTGTATCTTTATGTTGATGATTTAATCTTTACTAGCAACAATTTGAAGAGAATTACAGAATTCAGGAAGGCTATGATAAAGCACTTTGAAATGATAGATATGGACTTGATGTCTTACTTTCTTGGTATTGAAGTGGTTTAAAGAGATGATGGTATTTTTATTTCTTAGAAGAAATATGCAAATGATATTTTGAAGAAATTTCAAATAGAACATTCAAAACCAGTTCCTACTCCAGTTGAAGAGAAGTTCAAGTTACTGAGAGAAGATAAAGGAAGAACAGTGAATCCTACATATTACAAAAGCTTGATTGGAAGTCTAAGGTACTTGACTGCGACTAGACCAGATATTGTGTTTGGAGTTGGTTTGCTTAGCAGATTCATGGAGGAACCTTGTACCAACCATTTGCAAGCGGCAAAAAGAATTCTTGATATATCAAAGGTACTTTAAATGATGGTATTTATTATGAAAATACTACTGAAGTGAATCTTGTCGATTACACTGATAGTGATTGGGCTGGAGATATAGAAACAAGAAAAAGTACTTCAGGATTTGTATTTCATCTTGGTTTCTGGTGCAATTTCATGGTCGTCAAAGAAACAACCAGTAGTAGCACTCTCTACAGCAGAAGCAGAATATATAGCAGCAGAAAGTTGTGCAACACAAGCAGTTTGGCTAAGAAGAATTCTTGAGGAATTGAACGAAAAACAAAGTACTCCAACAACAATATTTTGCGATAACAAGTCAGCTATTGCACTTTGCAAAAATCCAGTATTCCATGGAAGATCGAAGCATATTGATATTCGATTTCACAAAATCAGAGAGTTGGTGAATGAGAAAGAAGTTGTGATTGAGTATTATCCAACTGAAGAACAAGTTGCTGATATATTTACAAAGCCATTGAAGATCGAGTTATTTTACAAGTTGAAGAAGATGTTTGGAATAATTAATTCTACAAGTTTGATTTAACGGAGGCAATGTTGATAATTAAATCAACTTGCAAAATCATTCACCGCCATTATATACAAAAGCTCAGTCAAAACTTGGTCAAAAATTGAAGGAAGTAAAATTTGCAATGACTATGGAAAGCAACTAGAAAAGTTACAAAGGATCATGGTCAAATGTTCAAAGTTTTACAGCCGGATAACTTTATGACATCAACATGTAACACTTGTGACAAGTTGTTTTGTTTAAACCACCAAATATAACTATAAATAGGTGGTGCATCTCTTATATTTTAATCTTTCCATATATATAAAAAAAGAATGTTTAGTATTTGTTTTTATAAAATTCTCTCCTTGTTAATATGAGTGTTAGTGAGTTTGAGAGATGAAAAATATGATAGCGTCATTTATATGAGTGAGTGATGCTAGGGCCAAATTAAATGTGGGTATTTTACTAACAATACCCTAACAAAAATGTCTTCTTTGAGTCATAAAGCGCTAATTCAATCTGGTTCAAGTACCAAAGCCAAGGTCAACAGACATGTCATTATATCTAACCAATCTAAGATTCAGGCTTTATGTCCTGAGTGCAACTAGACTTGGGGAGCAAGCAAAAGCTTCCTTCTCACTACTTCAGTTACTTGGACTAATGTGGTATAAGTGTCTATTTAGTGGTAATTTTTCACATAATAAAAAATAATTCCCTATTTAAATCAAAAGAAGGTCACATAGTTAACGACTTAGTAAATGAATATACTATATAAATGTCCAGATTAGTCAGGTAAATAATCAATCTAATTCTCACTTAAATCTACTCAAATTCTTAGTGATTTGGGTCTATGCTTTTCTTGCAAGTACCTCCAACTATTGTCTCAAAGCTGATAGAAGGTACTTTATGTGAATTCACTACCATTTTCGACTTTTTTTACCATGTCCATTCACATACAACCGTCTCAAGTAATGGGTGCTTTGTTGTTCTGGTTCCTTACCTTCATGGTCTATAACTCTATATATTATTACGAGCTCTATATGGTTTGCGATGGTAAAATATTAGCTTGGGAAGGTGTTTGTAAAAAAGTTATTTGTGAGACAGATTGTTTTGATGTTTTTATTGTTCTATCAAATATTTTTGGCTCTCACATATTGGGTGACCAAGATGTACTGTCCAAGATTAAGAATTCACTAAGTCGAAATTAAAAAATTTACTTTGCCTAAATGCGTAGAGAAGCAAATTGCGTTACTAATTGGTTGGCCAAACAAAGAGCGAAGACTGAAGAGTATGAAAAACTATTCCTTTTAGCTCCAACCTGAAAATGAGTTGAATAGAGTTTTACTTTGTGATTCTGCTGTAATTAGCTAGGTGTTTTTTGCTCTCCTAAAGGCTTCGATTTTATTTTAAACAAAAAAATAAAAAATAAAAATGTGCAATTTTAAAATATTATAATTTTTAATTTGTGAAAAATTACATCGGAATATGAGATTTTATTATCTTTAACTTTTTAAAAATTTTTAAAAAAGAAATCCAAAAATACAATTTATACATTACTATCTTAAACCCATTTTGTCTCTCTCTTTTCAAAAATCAAATAGGACTATTTTTCTCTCTTTTCACATTACTATAATACACTATCTTGTATAATATGTGAACAATTCACCATATATACACCTATATAAAAATTACTTCGCATACAAATATTTTTGTAATTAAGTTTTATATAAGATTTTGTAAGATTACAATTTTGTTTTTAAATAGTAAAAAAATCTGAATCAATACATAAATTTCTCATATTTAGAACAATTTTTTTTGAAGAAGTTAACAAAAAGATTTATAATATT
>NC_029791.2:120006858-120009879 GCF_000816755.2 Arachis ipaensis | reverse complement strand
CCCGACTTTTCACACTTATATTTTTTTTTTGACGGGACTTTTCACACTTAAATTTGATTGAGATAAAAACATCAAAAAAAAAAGAAGAAAAAAGATAAAGTAGTAGGCAGTAGGCTTGAGAAATTTCCACGAGTACACAGAAGCCTTGTGATCTGGCAGTGGTGTTTTCGGCTGCGAAATCGAAACAGTAACCGGCGACAATGGACTTAATGGAGTTATGGGCAATCTTTGGCCCCGGCGTCGCCGGCGCTGTCTTCGGCGCCGGCTGGTGGATCTGGCTCGACGCCGTCGTCTGCAGCTCCACCACCGTCCCCTTCCTTCACTACCTTCCTGGTTGCTTCTTTGTCCCGCAATCTCACCCTTCTCTCTCTTTCTCTCTCTTAGGGTTCCAATTGTTGTTTTGATGTTCATTCTCTTACAGGAATTTTTGCATCTCTTGCGGCTCTGATGTTCAATTGCGTTAGAAAAGAAGACATTGATTATTCTCCCTACGATGAGGGCGAGTGGAGGTGCGATTACTTTATTTTTACCATTCCTAATTCGTTCTCTTGTAAATTCAACTCAACACAATTCAATCAAACCATTGCATGCTGAATTTTAGGTAACTTTTAAGTATAACTATAAGTATTGGGCTTTATTACTTGGTGATTTTGATTGAATTTCTGAGTGTGAAGGAGCTCTTGATTGACCACACGGTTAAGTATCCTTTGGGTTAGAGTGTGACCAGTGAGTGTTAGTATTTTAAATCAGCTCACTTCGTACATGAATTAGGATTATGCAAGGGAATGAGGTCTTCGGTCGTGGGACGGATTGTTTATCCATCTATCTATGTTGAAAAAAACAGAATGGCCATTGTAGTGAGTTTAAGCTTTCGCAGCATGCAGGCTTAGGTATCAGTTCAAGTAGAATTGGAGACATTTTAAGGAATGTTGACGTCCTTGTATGATAGGGAGAGTGTGTGTGTGAATATATCAGCTCTTAAAGAATTAAGAGCATGTGAGTCCTTATACCCTTGGTCTTGAATCTTGATACATTAGTGAATTATTGATCAGGCCCTTTTGTATTTTTGTTTCCGCTGTTTGTAACTTGAATGGTGTTTACCCTTTTGTATTTTTGTTTACCCCTTTTCTCCTCTCCCCTAAAAATACTGATGACTAATCGAACATTAAGTGGTAATGGAAACTGTGTTAGGCGAGGATAGTAAAACAATGTAACACTGTGTAACCTAATGAATACACAAATTGAAGTCCTAGTGGACTAGTGTTGCATTGTAAGGAACTATGTGGTGACCACATTACTTGATTAGCTTGTGCGACCAATATAAATATAAGATTCACATGAAAGAGTGAATATTGCTGCTTGTTGCCTCTTGCATCAAGTAACTACACAAAATAACTTTGATAGTCCTACATGGCTACATTTAAGTATTTGTCATGATTTATGGTTATCTGAATCAGATCTGACTGGACAGTTTGTACCAGGAGAAACTGGTGAACCTTTTTTCTTTTTTTGGTCGAGATAGGAAAAATAAGGGGGAGGGAGGGGTGTACATAAACTGATTGTTTGTCCTGATGGATCGATTATGCCTTTGAGATGGTCAAACGAGTATGAATTGGAGAAACACAAGGCAGGCTCCATTACCACACTCAGCATTCATGTTGTTCTATAACTTGCCAATAATAATCTATATAAAATATTAAATTGATTTACATTGTTGTTTATATATTTATTTAATTTCATGCAGTTTAATTAGTGACCTAATGTCTTGGCTGAGTTGATCACCAGTTCGGGTTTAATATTACAGTCTTGATTGTCTAGTCAAAAAATGACAAAATAGGAATCACATGGCGCTCTAATATTTGATTTTACTTTTTAGAGCTTGTTTTAATTCATTTCTCTTCCAAACAGACTAAAGCTATGGCTCTTCGTCGCATATGTTGTCTCCTTTGTTTCTTTAGCTGGAGCAGCCGGTCTACTAATCCAAGATTCAATAGATCAATCTTCCCCTTCAGTTTGGACAGGAGTTGCTGGTGTTTTGCAGTGTGTTTTTGTCTTGATCAGGTTAGTTCTCTATTCTTTGAAAAATGATGTTTTTTCTACTTAATTTCATATCTATTTCTTCTGTCCAAGAGTTGCTGCATTTTTTGCATAAGTATATCATTGTCCAAGAGTTTCTTTGACTCATTGTGTAGTTAGGATAACCTAGGTGACTCCCTGTACTAGGATAACGCGAAGCTTATTGATTTAAATAAAATTTTCTGGAAGTCCTTAAATTGAACTTTGAAAACTTACTATTATGTCTTCCATGATTCTATTAATTTTAAAAGGATTAATATTCTCACATGTGTCAATCTTGAATGTGTTTGAGATTGTACGCCTTCTTTACTGCTTGCTCTTTTAATCCAAATTTCATTGCCTACAGTGGACTGGTTTATTGGACTTCTCATCCTGAATAAGAAAACCAAGGTATGGCTTGCAACTTCAAATTATACCAGGTTATGTCCACCCATGTACCTTCTTGGCAATTTAATGTGACGGGAAGTAGTTGACCACTTGTAAATCAGTGTATGTAAATTGTGCTAACAAGCTTGAGCCTGAGTATATGCATATATTGCTTGCTACATATGGTTGATCAAAGATCTGTTGCCCAATGTAATTCCAGTTGCTTGGTGTTGGAATCTTTAAAATATTATTTTATCTTTTTAATAAAAATTTGGAACTCAGAGCATCCTAGAATAGAAACTCTCTTGGTCCAAGTTTTCATAGAAAAAATGCAGTATTCTCAAAAATTTTGTTTGTGGAATATCTGTACAACGTGTTAGCCATCTAGTTCTCCCATCCTCTTTAATCTGATAAAGAACAGGTTAAAACAACAAATCCCAAGGTAAAGAGAAACTAAATGTTCGTTCTCGCCATAATCTGCTTTAATCATTAGCCTTGGATGATCTTGAAGGTTTTGGTAAGCTTGCAAATCAGAATATTGATTTCCAGTCCTTTAAACACAAATTTGATTCATTTCCA
>NC_029791.2:120005187-120006700 GCF_000816755.2 Arachis ipaensis | reverse complement strand
TTTTTTTAAAAGTGAGGAGGTTGGAAAAGTGAGAAAATAAGTGTCTAATTATTCTTGAATTAAGATAATAGAATTTAAAGTCATATACGATAGAAGTTATAAATTTAGTAGTGATTCATTTTTTATTTGATTATTTTACTAATTTTGTTTACTTCGTTGAACTTTTTCCAATAAATCCTTTTTACTTATCAGTGCCTTTAATAATGTTAATAGAGAATTAGAGATTGCATCTATTTGGTGTAATATGATTCAACCATGTTGATCCATGTGTAACCTTGCTATGCATATTCTATACACACTTCAAGTCATAATCTGCCGTGATATACTGATATTTGATGGACCCTACACGTGCGACAATATGCTTATTGCTTGATGCCGCAACTGATAAAAACTCATTTAAAATATACAAAATACTAGCCTCCCAAGGTTAAAACCAAGTTCAACCAAGTTACTTTTATCATAAGTGCGTCTTTTTTTTCAACGTGGTCGTTGTTGTCTTTTTCTTTTTGTTTGATTTATATTTAGCAAAATTACCGAGTATATAAATTTTAGTATACAACGCAGAAATTTTAGTGTATAACACAACAATTCCACTACGTAACTAAGAAGAATTTTACAAATTTTTACCAATTTTTATTGGGTTGGATTTCAAAGTTCATTAAACAAAAAAACACACCTCACTACTCAAATTTATCATAATTCAAAAATATATTTTACCATTTTTTCCTATTTTTTTTTACTACCATTGTCCTCAGTGCTACCATTGTAGTTCCACACGAAAGTCACCGTCACCGCTACACCGGACTTCTAATGGAAACGTTTTTTTTACTGGGCCGTGTCTTTTTTATGGTGATGTCTTTTTTATAACTGTGTCTAATAGAAGTGTCTTTGTGAATGTGTCTCCTTATAAATGTGTCTTTTAGTGGAGGATTGAGAAGGTGGAAATCGATAGAGGAAGATTGCAGGGGAAAAGTGTCGCGGTGGTCTTGCGGAGGAGAAAATTGCGCATGCAAAGCACGCGTTGCGGCAACGGAGATTGGTTGCAGAGGGCACCGGCACTGCCTAGAGGATCGTCGGGGTGGAGGCCGCGGCGGCGGCGCAGACGCGAACCACCGCACGCATTCCGAGCATCGCAACTAACGGCGCGACGCAAGGCAGCCCCACGGGGAGGGGGTTTCGCGTGGCGACGAAAACGACGGTGGTGAAGGAGGAACGGCGTGATGACGAAGACGACAATGGCGGAGGCGTAATGCAGACAATGGCTTCGTGGATAGCATGTTCGGAACGTCATGCAGGGGAAGCAATGGTGGAGGCAGAGGATGCAACGTCGACTGATGCCGGGGTGAGGCAGGACGCAGAGGCGAGTGACTCGTTCGTACATTCACATCGCTACCGGAGATGGGTGGGATGAAGGGCTGCGTGACTCGTTCGAACATTCACGTTGCAGCTCTCCTTTAGACAGTTACAAATTCTTATAATTCAAAATTTTAATTAATTTAGGTCAATTCAATGC
>NC_029791.2:120002270-120003894 GCF_000816755.2 Arachis ipaensis | reverse complement strand
GGTCAATTTAATGCTAATTGTAATTAAAATATAATAATTAATTATTGTTGACAATAAATTGACAAATAATATATTGGTACTTTATATTTTTTTATAACCCAAAATTTCAATATACAATACAAAAATTGTTAAAGAATTATATGTTCAGAATATTGGCTCATCTATTTCTTCTCTTATATATATTTAACAAAATTATTGAGATTGACTCATTGAATTAATAAAATATATTCATAGCAAATATTTGTACTATGAGGATAAAAATCCGTAGTTTTTAACAAAAATAGCAGTGTTTTGTCAATAAGAAAAAACGCAAAAAGAAAAAAGAAAAAAAAGATGTATGTATGTTGTATGTAGGGGTGCACATGGGTCGGGTGAATTCGGGTTTGATGTGACCCAGACCGACCCGAAATATACACCGGGTCTATTTATTAGATTCGATGAAACCAATACACTTTCGGGCCACAATTATATCAGGTGAAAATCGGGCTGTTAACATTACATTACGTTGATACCTTCTTGTAAGCTAGCATGTAAAAATATCCAAATTTTCAAGACTCCAACCATTATTTAACATGGTAAAATTCACTTAGAAAAATATAACAAGAACCAATCATTCTTCAAAATTAAAGCATAACCACAATCAATACTAATATTGTCTAATAATTCCAAATATTTAAATAAATACAAATAACACAATATTATGCATTAGTCTAAAGTCTTATGCATTCTAAACATAAAACATTAACTTATAGTCTTATAATGACTAATAACACAAAATATTATGATTTACAATACTTAAATTCCACATAAGAATAGTCATGATCCATCACTAATAACATAAATATTAATTGTGTATGATGACCGGGCCACCGGGCCGACTTCGGGTGGACCGAGCTATGGCACGGACCCGACCCGAAATAATGACCGAGTCTATTTTTTGAGACCCTTACCCGACCCTAAACCCGATGAAATCACACCAAATTAGTCCCTAAAGTATTCGGAACTGAACCGGACCTTTGGATCGGACCGAATCATGTGCACCCCTAGTTGTATGAGTCATTTTGACTAGGATTGAGTTAATTTAATTGGACTTGGTTATTAAAAGCGTTGGTAGGTGTAGCACCAATGAAAAAATATATTATGTTGTTCGAGCAGATTAGTTTGCAGTGTGCCAATGTAGTATGAAAATTATTTCTTTTTCGGTAATGATTATTATTTGAATTATAAAAGCAATAATTTTTGTTAGGAAAAATTCATCAATTTTTTAAACTTAAAACCGGATTGGACTAAATATACAACCCGAACCCGAGTCAGAAATTGCATTGGATCAAAATTTAAACTGGAAAATGGCACGTATTGAACCATTCTAATAATATTAAAGCTAATTTACATGAATAAATAGTTTAAGATTAAAAATTACGTAAATATTCTAAACTAATTTTCGTTACACTTCCTATTTTAAATTGGTTTAGGATATTTGAGTAACTTTTAATTTTAAACTATTTATTCATATAAATTATCCTAATATTAAGTATAAAAAACACGCTTAATATTTATACTTAATATCAGTATCTTTGTTCAATTCTGAAATATTTTATTTTAAAATATTTTTATGACATTTTAT
>NC_029791.2:119997471-120002017 GCF_000816755.2 Arachis ipaensis | reverse complement strand
TCTCTATAAATAATAATTTTAAAACTTAAAAAATATCCATTGTCAACATGAAAAATTTATATAATAGAAACAAAAAAGTTGATATTAATATACAATTCTGTTTTTGATCACTTCACACTAAATTTATACACACTCCTCTCTCAATAGTAAATTATGGGCTTTTATAGAATTTTATGCAACCTTGCATAAATCGTGGGTCTTTTTTGAGTTTCATGAAAGGCTATGGTAAATAGTGAGAATTTTTTGTGGATTACGTACATCACTCAAAACCTACCCAAATTCCATGATTTACTAAGGCAAAGTCCATGCTATTTATGTCATAAATAGTAAGTTCTCTTATGATTTTTCATTTAGAGATATTCTCCACATTCAAGTAATTTTGATATCCAAGTTAATCTAAGTAATTTTAGATCACACGCTTTTTCCACTTTCTTCTCTCCTCACGCTTCTTCTCTTCTTCTTCTTCTTCTCTTCTCCCGCTCCCGCACTTCTTCTTCCTCCTCCTCATTCTCCTTATTTTTCACGTTCCTTATTCTTTACGTGTTTTCTCCTTATCGTCATTCTTTTGTTGTTGTTGCTGCTGTATTTTTTTTTTCTTTCCTCCTTCTCTCCTTAGTGAAGAAGTAGTAGAAAGTAAAGAGGAAGAGTTTTGAATTGTGTAAAACAGAAATGAACCAAACATGTTATTATGGTGAAACAATTGTATAGTACTGAATGAACAAAACATAATCCATTATATAAAATCTTCGAAACACCTCTGTCTACAATTTAGAGATTATCAATTCAATTCAAATTCAAAACACCTGCGTCAATTCAATTCAATTTAGCAAAATGTTGGTGTTGTTGGTGATGACGATAACGAAAAAGGAGAAGAAGAAGAAGAGAAAGAGGAGGAGGAGGAGGAGGAGAAGCAGAAGAATCTGCGTGCACAAAGGAGAAGGAAAAGGAGAAGAAGGTATACGTGAATTTAAAAGAAGAAGAAGAAGATGACGTATGCGTGTATTTGAAAGAAGCAGGAGAAGAAAAAAAGATAAAGCGCGCTCTTTTAATGAGAGTGATTTTTGTTGGTATTAGACCTACTTAAATAAAACTTGGATGTATAGTATAACCCTTATATTTATTTGTAAATTTTTAAAATATCCACAATTTATATTAAAAATTTGAGGACAAAATTATAGCCATTTTACTTTTAGTATAATCTAATAAATTATTGAGAACATGGAAATCCCAAAGTGGTAAAAACTTGATTGTGATGTATCCTTTTCTCTCAAGAAAAGAACAAAGATAAACTCCCTTTATGATTACAGTTGTGTGACAGAAAAATGGACAGGATATCACATGTTCTGTTCTTTTATGGGTATTCTAGGTACCTATCCTAAAACACATGGTAAAACGGGATTGGCAGTGCCACGCTGTATTTATCTCTTCCCAACGAATCAAGAGATTAACACTTGTGAATTGAAATATTAGAAAATAGTATTCAATTGAGAACGGATTTACAAAGCGAATTCCTGTATTGACGTGATCTTTGACAGTGGAAAACAACCGGTTACTTCCCCTGATGAAAAGCCAGACTTCCCAAGAATATAATCATATCAACATACTCTAAAATTTAAAGTAAACTTTTGATTTTTTCCTTTTTTTCCGTAAAATTGACCAAAAACATCATAAACTTTTTATCATGTAGAATCAAACCCTCTTGAAAGAAAAACGGATCAAAATACCCCAAAAGATGCAATTGCCTAGCACCTTCCACTGCAGACAAAATGGCCCCTACCCTATCCTACCCAACCAACCTATAACTTTTAACCCAAAAAAGGAAAAACCCTGTTAAGCAGGCAGGATTGAGGCACCTGTGACTTATTGCAATATTTGCAAAATGCAGGGTCTCCAATCAAAACCCACCTTTCACTCTCAAATTTTCTGCCTTTAAAATCAAAAGGGAAGAATGTTACTAGCCATCTGCCATCAAAAATTGAAACTTTGATCTGTCCAGGATAAAACAATATCAAGCTTCAGATCCGGAGTCAGCAGAAGCACCATTCATGTTAGTAGCATATGATTCAAGCAACTTGGACAACTTTGGCTGCATTCCCTGGCATAGCTTTAATGTAGTGGTGCCCAACTTCATGCACTACAACCACAGAGTAAACATAAGTAAGCCTTTGGGCCAAAATGAATTTGATATAACAATAAAATTTGCCCAGCCAAGTTTTTTTCACATTAAGTTCTTAAAAATCCCCTCACTAAATTATAGATGTAATGTGATACCAAATCACTCAAGTCTTGCTTGAGTAAACAGACAAGCAAGTTTTGAACTCATTTTCACAAAGATGGAGCTCACATTATAAATTTAATTATCGAATAAAAGCCAAGAAAAATCCCAATTCAAAAGATCTTCAATAGAAAACAAAATCAGATTAAGAGTGCTCACTTCCTGATAGAAGGCATTGATCTCCTCTTCTGTGAGTCCCTCATCCTCACCAGAATTCTCCTCCCAGCCAAGAGAACGAAGGAATGCTGCCTCTTCCTCATCAGGAATTGCATCTTTTTCTTCATTATCAGCAAGTCTGTGAACATCTCCATGAGCATTACCATTGCTGGTAATTTCAGCATTGTTCTCAAGATCTTGAGTACTTGCTTGAAGGCCACCAGCTCCCCCATCTATATCATCAGATTTTTCCACCGTGGGTGGTGAAATCACTCTGCTTGAATCTGGAAGAGCTGTGGAGGTGTTCATCATTGTCTTCTTCTTGATGTTATTGAAGAAATCATTTCGGCTCTGGAGTTGAGACATCAAGTGTTTCTTATCCATAGTGGAACCTAATTTAACATCCAAAGAAGGTGCCCTCCGCTCGGTCGGGGATTTAACATTATTGGGATTCTTCAAAGGTGTTGAGGCACCTGCTGAAGCAACAGCAAGTTGATTTCCAGGTCTGCTGTTAGAATAATTTGTTGGAGTTGGTGGATCCTTGAGATGAGGGGAAATACCATTTTCATAGACAACTGGCTTAACCACTGATTTCAGATCAGTAAACTTTCCAGATGTCTTTGGAGCATCACCCTTGGCATTTACATTGCGAACAGATTGATTAGCAATGTGCAACACAGAGGGTTGCTGTGGCACACTTTTGGCAGCAATACTCATATCAGCATTTCTTACTGTTGCTTTGGGCTTTGACTTGTCAGAAGAATTGTTAACCTGAAAAAGAACACCATCAGCAACTCACCAGTGTAATATAAAAGAAATCACAACCTTTGTCGCAGAAACTTATAGTGTTGCAACATATCTATAACTCAATTGATATCATTTACATCCATATATCATTATCATTATAACTCAATTTGACATCATTTACATCCATATATCATTATCATTCCCAGAAGTTGTGCTGGAACCAGAATATGCCAAGAGAAATGTCAAGAGATGGCAAGTTGTCACTTAATATGAAAGTAGTAAAACTATTTTATAAACCAATAATTGTAAAACTAACACACATTCATAAACTGCCCGGTGCACAATGTTGAAGCAAAAAAGAAATAAAAATAAATTAACCAGTGATACTTGCGATCTACTTTAGCCTTTGAATTCAGACCACATAATCAAATCCTAAAAGGCCAAAAAATATCATCTAGCTGAATAATGAAGTACTTCTTCTAATGCTACTCTATGTTACAATCTTAGATCATGCTTAAGGTACCAGAATGCAAAAACTTATGGTCAGGATAGATATTACTAGAAACATTATATTCATTAATTCAATGCACCCTATTACACCAGAGTATTTGTCATGACATAATGCAAGGTTTTCAAGCAAGGGAGAGAAAAACCATATAGCATATATGTACATATGATAGAAAATATTTGGGTTGCTTATAGAGGAAAGACAGAAGAAAGAGGAAAGGACTAATAAAGTGAGGAACAGATAGTGGTTGCCATAAATACCACTCTAGTCATAAAAGTTGTGTATTGAGTCAGAAATAGCAATCAAGTATAAAGATAAACTTTAGAGCAAACTAGAAACATTGTATATGCTTCCTATAATTGTTATACCTGCCAAGAATGCCACTGGACATTGCCAAAAATACCATTCCATATAAATAATGGATAACACTTTGGCCATTTATAGAGGGAGAATGGTGAAAGAGAGGACTAACAAAGTTACATACAGCTTGGTAGTTTCCATTAATACCACTTTGTATTCACAAATTTCTGTAGATGCCCTAAACCAAGCAGCACCTTATACACGTTTCCCACGTTTGATTCACACAAATAACACTTGACCTAAATGACTAAAAGTAATGTCAAATTTTAATTGGGGGGAAGAGGCTTCAGAAAGCGCTGTTTAAAATCTGCTTGCAATAGCACAAAATAAAACCAATGGAGCAACACAAGGTTACAAGATCTCTAGTTTGTTAATGCTGCACCAATTCGATGCCAAGTCATCCCAATCATATAAATGATAAAAAAAATCAATACCAAACAGGACTAGGGGATTTTTATATTGAATAATTTGTTTGGCCGTTTTTGCATGTCTAATGCCCT
>NC_029791.2:119993920-119996902 GCF_000816755.2 Arachis ipaensis | reverse complement strand
CATCTGTAATGCATTCCAGGTTGTTCACAACTGTGAACTTCTAATACTTCCCCCCATTATCCCAAATTCTCAACCTCAAATCAGAAGTTTGCAAATATTATACCTCTCATTAGAAAAACTAAATTGGCCAAGAATAAGTGAGTGGAAAAAGCAAGCTTGCTAATAAATGACTATTAAAAGCAGACATAAGAATAAAACAATAGTTCAATGGCAGTTTTCTCACCAAAGCCTTAGGCATTGATGGTGTCACTGGAATCAATTGCCTAGACTGCTTGATAGCCAGCTCTTCAAGTCTCTGGGTTTTGACTGACACCTAAAATTAGTTACAGCATAATTACTGATAATGAACATAAATAAATTCATTTTATGATAACTATATATAAGAACACAAATGAGGATAGGGACAAAACAACTATCTCAACTACCTGGGGAGTAGAACGAGCTCGGGAGGGTGTCTGTGCCAAAGCTTCGGCCATGTTAAGACCAACAGCTGACGTATTTGCCGTTGAAGTTATAGATCCAGAAGTTGGAGTAACTGTTTGTTGCACTGATAGAGACCCAGCAGCTGTGCTTCCAATTATAGCAGGTACCTCTGCGAGTGCAGATGTCCATCCTTCACCACCAATCAAAGCTGAGCTGCCAACAGGTAGACTCTGACTAGCAGTGGCACCCAAACCAGGAGATGATACTCTTGCAATTTCAGTTATTCCCTGCTTCTCTTCAGCTCCAAGTGACGGAAAATCCTTATCAAACACAGCTTTCTGAATACTACTCCCAGAAAGTATACCATTGCTATTGTTAGGGTTGCTATTGCCACCAGATTTTGTATCTACTGCAAGTCTGTGGGGCAAAAGGTCACTATGTTTCTTGGAAACCATCGAATGGGAACGCCGCAAAGCATCCCTCTCCGTCCTTCCAGGAAAGAGGTTGGCCAATGGATCAGAACAGTCACGATCCCAGTGGTCTCCATAACTGGATCTATCTTTGTCTCTGTCACGATCCTTATCCCGATGACCTCTGTTGAAACTACTGTAGGCATGCTTGGCAGAACCATTAATAGAATTCCTCCGAGAATTAGATGATGATGTCCGTTCAAGATACCCAGAGCGAGGACCATCAAAATCATTTGTGGCCTTAATAGATCTATTCCTTGTGTGATTGTTAGCATCTAGACAACAATGCTAAGAGTTAGTAACTTATTATTACCCCACCCCCCAAAAAAAAAGGATTAATAAATAAAAAACTTTATGGAGATTACAGTTATTTTCTGAACAAGTGTTTATTAGCTGCTATATATTAGATAATTGATATTATATGAGAAAATATATAAAATAATATAATTAGCTAATTATCTGAAGCCTTAATTTTAGTAAAAGATGTAGAACATGAAAAATATACAAGAAAAATTAGAGCAAAGAATATACCTGTATGAGTAGATGGATGGTGGGCTGAACTGCCAGCCCCGGCAACACTTCCAGCACTTCTCAACCATTCTGGAACTAACGCAGGTTCACTTTTTTCCATAACGAACACTGAACATGATCAGAACTAACTCAATTGCGCGAGCACCTTCTTCACCACCCCTACCCCTTAAACAAAAAGACTTATACTTGACTATGAAACTTCCGAATCTAACTCTAGCAACTCATCTTTCTTTCCTCTAAATGCCAAGACTAATTAAGAAATAACCTTCTTCAGTATCGAAAAGACACAATTCCAAACGCCAATGGCAACAATACCACCATGAAATTAGATTAATCCACAAATCAGAAGTACCATCCAGCTGACAATAAACCGAAAGCTTATCCTCACAGTAGCAACAACCCCACAAATCTAATGGTCTTCTATCACTATATAGAAACTACAATCCAATGCTTAAACTATCTCATATATTCCGCAATCAAACAAGGCGTCAAAACAGAGGGGGTAGAAGCAATTCCCCCAATGACTTGTTAAAAAACCAAGACAATGCCGTGAATGGGAAATAAGGGTTCTCTATGCCTCCATCTTCATCCAAAAAAGATGGATTCGCATTCAGTACGAAACTCTAATAGAGGCCCTCACCTCCAAATGGCAGAAACCGATCCCCGCACCAGAACAGGCACGGTTATAGCAACAATGGAACTCCAGAAATCAGCAATTGAAGAGAACGCAATATCCCTATTGTGTTGAGCGCAGAACGTAGAGATTAAAAAAACCGTTAGGAAATACAGAAACCCTAACAGATACGAAAGAACCTAGGGTTAGATAGAGTCGTGAAAATTAGGGTGAAAATTAGAAACCGAAGAGGCGTGTGAGGAGAAAGAGGGAAAAAATAATAAGAGAGAGGCAGAAAGAGAAACTAACCCTAGAGTTGAAGGAGGTGGAGGCAGTGATTGGTGAGGATACGAAACGCAACCGTTTCGGTAACCGCCCAACCTAGCCAAAGCGGTGTCGCCGATTAGGAGAATGCGTTTCGGAGTGAACAAAGAAAAAAAGAACAAGAGATTTTTTTGCGTGGGAGATAGTGCGAATGAGAATGGAAGGAAGCAGAATGAAGACGAATAAGATGAAACGAACAGAGGGAGTGTTGTTGCTGTGTGTGTGAGTGTGTGTGTTTTGGGAACGGAATTGACAGAAAATAGGGTTTTGTTTTTGTGGGAGAGAGGAGTGCGGTGTGTGGGTGTGTGTGTGTGTGTGAGAGAGAGAGAGGGTATAATTTTCTGTTACTTTGGGGGATGAAACGTATGAACAACAGACTCTTCCTTCGCCTCAATGTGCTATACTCCTACCCTATGACAAATCCTAAATTCCTTTTTCTTCTCTTCTTTTTGAGTAACCATACAAAAATAAATATATTATCTGCATAGTAAAATTAATTATTAATTAATTATATATTTATAGAGTTTAATTTTGATGTTATGACGGTATATACAGTCATACAATTATATCTGTTTTTTAAGATATTCACATGGTTAATATAAAAAGTAGTTATTTTTAGAT
>NC_029791.2:119978772-119993115 GCF_000816755.2 Arachis ipaensis | reverse complement strand
AGTGTATATTATATTTTTATTTTGATGATTTAATTTTTTTGAAAAATATAAATATATGTGCTAGTAGTTTAGTTATATTTGGTTATTATTTATTTTTTGGTTGTCATATTTGCTCTAACATGAGGAGTGTATATTTTTTTTATCCAAAGATGTGTCTTACTGATAATAAACAAAAAAAATTTGCTAGAGAGACAATGAAAATTTTTGACAAAAGATTAGTTATTTAATTTAATAGAGATAAATAATAAAAATTCTTTCATAAATTACTCTAAATTCAAAAATTTTCATTCAGTTATTTTACATCAAATTTTAAATTTCAAATTTTAAATTCTTCAATTTTAAATTTTAAATTTTAAATTTTTAAAAAATTCAATTAATTTTTTCAAAAAAATAACCATAAAAAATCCTAATTTACTAAAATATTTCACTCCAATACCATCTTCTTTTTCAACCGGTGATCACCCCACCTTCATCAACAATCATCTCACTTCACCTTCGCTGCTTGGCTTGCCACACGCCACTCACCCTTAGTAAAAATAACCATCTACTTAAGAATAAAAATAATCATTCACATACCTAATAAATTGAACATCCAACATATTTTAATTGTATATAATTAAATCCAATCCAGTCAAAATAATCATCTACATAAAAATTAAAATAATCATCCGTATACCTACTAAAATGACCATTTTAAATTGACCATTAAATACATTAAAATATTCCATTTACATTAAGAATAAACATCTCATTTACATGAAAATAAACATCTACATGCATCTCGTCACCAACAATGTTGCAGCGGCAACAATGGCGCTCCTTCTTCTCATCACCACCATTTCCTCATCATCACAAAACTCACATCATAATCAGATGCCACTTGGCTCAGCTCTTTACCCAACTACTCAGCCCACCGCATGGCTTTCTCCTTCTGGCCTTTTGCATTTAGCTTTTACCAGCAGCAGCAGGCCAATGATAATGGCGGAAGGTGCAGCAGCAACATTACCACATGTATCTCATTGCCGCCATCATGCCTGTCGTCGTTTCGTGCCAAAGATGCGTCCGACTGAAGGTGTAGAAAATTTTGCTATTGGACGTTGTTCAACCACGTCGAAACTGGTCTTCCATCGCCGGCGCTAGAGAGAGTTAGCATCTCGGTGTCGTTGCCATCCTCGGACTCGGCGTCTTCATTCTCACTAAAATCCTTCCATTCGCTGCGGCATTTTTAGGCTTTGGCGACCCGATTCCGTAGCTCGTCTGCCTCGCCTTCTTCTTCGCCAAGGGATTTGGTGTGGTATTTTACAACCCACAAACTTACCGGCAAGTGCACCGGGTCGTTCCAAGTAATACCTTACGTGAGTAAGGGTCGATCCCACGAGGATTGATGGATTAAGCAACAATAGTGTTTGATAGGATTAGTTAGACAAACAGAAAATAGTATTTGGAAGTTCAAAAGCATTTAAAAAAAATAAAAAAAGAGTTTGAAGACAGGCAGGTGAATAGGTGAGGAATAAAATATGAAGAAGATAGTTAAGGTTTCAAATCTATTTTTTCGGATTAACTTTTCTTACTAACTAATTTAATTATGCAGGATTTAATTTATGGCAAACTATATGTGACTAGACCCTAATTCCTTAGACCTTCCTAATCTCCTCTAAAATTCATTAACTGCCAATTCCTTGGTCAATTAATTCCAATTAGAGGGTGATAATCAATTTCTAGTTTATATGCCACAAAAACTCTAATTACCCAAAAATGAAAGGATTATATGTCACGTATCCCGTTAAATCCAGATAATTAAAATTTAGAAAAAATTGCTTTCAAGCTGTTGTTTAAGTAAAGAGCTTTTCCAAGTTTTACAAGAACTCAAATAGAAAGAAGGTCATACTTCCGTTCCACCCAAATTCATAAGATAAAGAGCGAAAATAATTCTTAAATTATAAATCCATACATGAATTAAAATAGAAAAAGCAATAAAATTAATCCATAGAAATAGACAGAGCTCCTAACCTTGGCCGGACCGGACCCGATGACTTCGGGACTAATTTGGCCTGGCTTCGTTATGGCCCGGTCAGACCCGAAGTTTCAATAGATGGCCCCGGTTATTTATTAAATCGGGTTCGGGCCAAGCCTCGGGTCACCCGGCCCCGGCCCGTTGGACCCGTGTAGTTATTTGCTACTTAATATTTTGTTGTTATTGGTTGGTATGACACTATAAATTATTATTATTATGTTAATCTTGTGTTGGTTGTTAACTTTGTTTTAATTGTCTTTTGAACTTTGAATGTTTAATGTGTAATTGATATAATTATTGTTATGAAACTTTAAATTATTATTATTAGATTCTAAATTATTATTATGCGAATGTTGCATTGTTATGGAATAATTATTTTTCAAAATTTAGAGGTTCAAAAGATGTAGAATATAATTTTTGGTGATGTCGTGATAAAGTTGATCAAGACCCGGGCTTCACCCGGTCTAGACCCGGCTTAAGTGTGGCCCGAAAGTAACACGATTTTATCGGGTCTAGGGTCGGGTAAGGGCCTCATAAATAGACCCGGCCATTATTTAGGGTCGGGTTCGGGTCACTGCGAACCCGGCTTCACCTAGCCCCATGTGCACCCCTAACCTTAACAGTGGAGGTTTAGTTGCTCATAGAAAAGATAGAAAATTAGGATTGTCAATTATGTTTCCCTGGTGGGATGAGGTGAAATCTCCCCAGGACCTCTTCTGCAAAGGAAGGAAAGCTTCCTCCTTTTATAACTAATCCTAATAAATTTAAAAATCTAATATCTAAAACTAAAAATTAAAATAATATCTTTTCCTAATTTAAGATTTGAATTTAAATTTGAATTAATTAACAGATCTTCAGTTGATGGGTGGGGACCACTTGTTCTGTCCATTCTGCAGCTTCTAATCTGTGTTTTCTGGGCTGAAAATTGAGTTAAAATAGCCCAGAAATCGCCCCCAACGTTTTTCTGCATTTTCTGCATGTGGCACATGTGACGCGTCCGCGTCGTCCATGCGTTCGCGTCATTTGTGCAGATTCCAGTCCACGCATTCGCGTCAGGCACGCGATCGCGTTATTGCGATTTCCTCCATTCCGCGCGGTCGCGTGAGCCATGCGTCCGCGTCGGTATTCGCTGGTCATCTCCTTGGCTCCTTCTCTTTCTCTGCAGAAACTTCATCAAATCCATCCGAATGCTACCTAAATTAAATAAAATTGCACAAAACTCAAAATAGCATCCATAGTGGCTAAAATATAATTAATTCTTAATTAAACTCAACAAATTAGATGCAAATTCACTAGGAAAAGATAGGAAAAATGCTTACACATCACAACACCAAACTTAAACTGTTGCTTGTCCTCAAGCAACCAAAACTAATATAAGCTTAGGATGTGAATTTGCATGAGAATGAGAGTTCGATTAAGCCCATGTCTCTTCTTATAGTGGAGTTTACAACTGCAATACTGAACAGTTTTGGCATCTCACTTTATCCTTTGAAGTTCAGAATGATTGGCATCCATAGGAACTCAGAATTCAGATAGTGTTGTTGATTCTCCTAGTTCAGTATGTTGATTCTTAAACACAACTACTTTATGAGTCTTGGCCATGACCCTAAGCATTTTATTTTCCAGTATTACCACCGGATATATAAATGCCACAGACACATAACTGGGTGACCCTTTTCAGATTGTGACTCAGCTTTGCTAGAGTCCCCAGTTAGAGGTGCCCAGAGTTCTTAAGCACACTCTTTTTGCTTTGGATCATGACTTTAACCGCTCAGTCTCAAGCTTTTCACTTGACACCTTCACGCCACAAGCACATGGCTAGGGACAGCTTGATTTAGCCGCTTAGGCCAGGATTTTATTCCTTTGGGCCCTCCTATCCATTAATGCTCAAAGTCTTGGATCCTTTTTATCCTTTGCCTTTTAGTTTAAAGGGTTATTGGCTTTTTCTGCTTGCTTTTTCTTTTTCTCTCTTTGTATTTTTTTTTTCGCAAGCTTTGTGTTTTTCACTGCTTTTTCTTGCTTCAAGAATCAATTTTATGATTTTTCAGATTATCAATAACATTTCTCTTTTTCATCATTCTTTCAAGAGCCAACAATTTTAACATTCATAAGCTTCACTATCAAAATTATGCACTGTTCAAGCATGCATTCAGAATCACAGAAAATACCACCACATTTAAGTAAATCAGATTATTCTTAAAATTAACTCAATTTCTCATGCAATACATCACTTCTTTTTCTTTTCTTTTTAGATTCAAGTTCAGTGAGTGGTATATGAAACATCTTTTCAGTATTAAAGTAATTAAAAGAAAACTAAGCTAGTCCTAGGATTCTAACTAATAAAGGATCATGCAGCAGACAAAGCAAAATAGCAGAAAACCGGAACATAACATAGTAAAAGTGGGAAGGAATATAGAATGAAAGGAACTCAACCACCTTAGTTATCCTAGCAGTCGTTTTATTCTTCTGATTGTGCTCCTCTGTGAAGATGATTCGCCTCCCTTTTGGCGCCATAGGAATAAACAGAAAATCCTTAAGCGAAGCGTCAACACCAAACTTAAAAGTTTGCTTGTCCTCAAGCAAATAAGAACTGAAAATAGAAGAGACAATTATTAATATGAAAGAAAAATAAAAGGATAAGAGAATAAGAGAGAATTAGGATTGGAAGAGAAAGAGAAAGAAAACTGGGCGGCGCAAGCGACGCGTTCGCGTCATGCACGCGCTCGCGTGAAATGCCATATGTGCAACTGACGAGAACGCGTCAGTCACGCGTCCGCGTGACCAAATTTTTGCTTTTAGCACACTTCTTGCCCCAAGTCAGCACAACTCTCTGCCCAAACGCTCTTTTACGTCGAATTTGCAGGTCACGCGTTCGCGTCGGTGACGCGTCCGCGTGAATGGTGAAAATCACAAACGACGCGAACGCGTGGGGCACGCGTTCGCGTGGGATCGTTTGTGCGATAGGCATCAGTCCAGCGCCACTCCCGCGCAACTCTCTGTCAATTTTTAATTTTCATGCACACATGATTGACGCGTTCGCGTCAATGACGCTTGCGCGTCGTGTGCAAATTTTTTTTTTATATAGAAAAAGGTGTTCGGTTCCTGTGATAAAATAGCTGCATGATCAGAAAATTAGTAAGAACTTAATAAAAATCAACTAAGTAAGAAAACTACTACTACGAAAAATAACTAAGAATGAAAAAGAACGATCATACCATGGTGGGTTGTCTCCCACCAAGCACTTTTAGTTAAAGTCCTTAAGTTGGACATGTTGTGAGCTTCTTGTCATGGTGGCTTGTGCTTGTACTGATCCAGGAATCTCCACCAATATTTGTAATTCCAATGGCTACCGGGATCCCAAACTAGGCGCACAACGCCTTTGAGCAAGTTGAAGCAAGTGACAAAGCCCCAAGAGTGTTGATTGTGGGAATGAATTCCAGGGTCCCAAACTTTGTTTTTACACCCGTCTTCTTGTGTATCACCATTGTTCCCAACGGGTGGCAAGCAATCTGAATTCTCACAGAGACATCCAAACAACCTTCTAGACCCATTCAAATTAGCTCTACACCAATTCTTGCACTTCAATCCGGAGCATGCAACCATATTGAACCTTGCTTGACAACTCTTACCATTAACCATCTTCCTCTTACTCTTAATACCACAGAGAGCTCTAAGTTGACCATCTGTCTCCAGTAGCCCATATTCAAGTGGGAAAGTAAGGATTAAGGATAGGAATTTTACCCACTTGAATGTTGTATTGGATGGTGATGGCTTTGGAAGAGGTCTTGCAAGCTCTACTCCCTTGTGTTTTACTTTGAATTCTACCACCTCCTTGCAAGCTTCCTCAATTTCAACATCTTCTTCTTGGTAGCTTTCTTTTAATTCAATCTCTTCTTCATTTCTTACCAAGGGCATGGGAGGTTGTGTATCTTCCTCCTTTGTGGGTGCATCTTCCTCCTTTATTTTTGCATCTTCCTCTTCTTCCATGTGTAAGGATGGAAAGTTCTCTAATGCACTGGAGTATAAACTCCTTTGATTGATTTCCTCACTTTCTTCCATAGGATCTTGCATTGTATCTTTTGGGAAGGAATTTACTTGTTCCTCTTCCTGGTACTTGATAATCGACTGCATATGCTTCTCTATATTTTTGACACTTGTCTTTATATCATGTAAGCATTCTTTCATGAAAAGCTCAAGATCTGATGGTATTTGAGATGAATAAGGAGGAGGTGATGGTTCTTGATAAGAATAAGAAGGAGGTGATGATTCTTGATAAGAGTAAAAAGAGGATGGTTCTTAGTAAGAATAGGTAGATGGTGGTTCTTGATATGGGTAGAAAAATGATGGTTCTTGGTATGTATATGGAGATGGTGGTTCTTGGTAGTTGGAACATGGAGCACTGAAGTTTCTTTGGTTTTGACTTTGCCAACTAAAATTTGGGTAGTTTTCCCATTCATAAGGATATGAATCACTACTCCGGTGTGAGTAGTAACTCATATGATCTCTCTCCATTATTTTTCCTTAGCACAACATACCAAAAAGAATTAAACGCACCATGTGGTAAACAGGAAAACAAAGAAAAAAGAACAAAATTCTAAAAATTAAAAAAAATTAAAATAAAACTAACTAGAAAACACCAAACTTAATTTCAGAAATTAAAAAAAATATTAATATTATTTTATTTATTGGGTTTTTTTTTTTGAAAATTAATAAAATAATATTTAAATAAAATTAAAATTAAAAACGTCTAATCTAAACAATCAAACAACTAATAGTTGTTAATCACAGTCAATCCTCGACAACGGCGCCAAAAACTTAGTGCGGTATTTTACAACCCACAAACTTACCGGCAAGTGCACCGGGTCGTTCCAAGTAATACCTTACGTGAGTAAGGGTCGATCTCACGAGGATTGATGGATTAAGCAACAATAGTGTTTGATAGGATTAGTTAGACAAACAGAAAATAGTATTTGGAAGTTCAAAAGCATTTAAAAAAATAAAAAAGAGTTTGAAGACAGACAGGTGAATAGGTGAGGAATAAAATATGAAAAAGATAGTTAAGGTTTCAGAGTTATCTATTTTTCCGGATTAACTTTTCTTACTAAATAATTTAATTATGCAGGATTTAATTTATGGCAAACTGTATGTGACTAGACCCTAATTCCTTAGACCTTCCTAGTCTCCTCTAAAATTTATTAACTGCCAATTCTTTGGTTAATTAATTCCAATTAGAGGGTGATAATCAATTTCTAGTTTATATGCCACAAAAACTCTAATTACTCAAAAATGAAAGGATTATATATCACGTATCCTGTTAAATCCAGATAATTAAAATTTAGGAGAAATTGTTTTCAAGCTGTTGTTCAAGTAAAGAGCTTTTCCAAGTTTTACAAGAACTCAAATAGAAAGAGGGTCATACTTCTGTTCTATCCAAATTCATAAGATAAAGAGCGAAAATAATTCTTAAATTATAAATCCATACATGAATTAAAATAGAAAAAGCAATAAAATTAATCCATAGAAATAGACAGAGCTCCTAACCTTAACAGTGAAGGTTTAGTTGCTCATAGAAAAGATAGAAAATTAGGATTGTCAATTATGTTCCCCTGATGGGATGAGGTGGAATCTCCCCAGGACCTCTTTTGCAAAGGAAGGAAAGCTTCCTCCTTTTATAACTAATCCTAATAAATTTAAAAATCTAATATCTAAAACTAAAAATTAAAATAATATCTTTTTCTAATTTAAGATTTGAATTTAAATTTGAATTAATTAACAGATCTTCAGTTGATGGGTGGAGACCACTTGTTCTGTCCATTCTGCATCTTCTAATCTGTGTTTTTTGGGCTGAAAATTGAGTTAAAACAGCCTAGAAATCGCCCCCAACGTTTTTCTGCATTTTCTGCATGTGGCGCATGTGACGCGTCTGCGTCGTCCACGCGTTCGCGTCAATTGTGCAGATTCTAGTCCACGCGTTCGCGTCAGGCACGCGATCGCGTCATTGCGATTTCCTCCATTCCGCGCGGTCGCGTGAGCCATGCGTCCGCGTCGGTATTCGCTGGTCATCTCCTTGGCTCCTTCTCTTTCTCTGCATAAACTTCATCAAATCCATCCGAATGCTACCTAACTTAAATAAAATTGCACAAAACTCAAAATAGCATCCATAGTGGCTAAAATATAATTAATTATTAATTAAACTCAACAAATTAGATGCAAATTCACTAGGAAAAGATAGGAAAGATGCTCACGCATCAGGATTCATCAAGTCCGGCCTCGGGAAACACGTCGTGTACCAGTTCGTCTCACTCTTCAGAAGCTCCTCATTGGGGTTAGGGTATAGCTTGGTCTTCAGCGAAGCGCTTCTTGTTGGGGTTTTTTCTCTCCTTTGTAAGGCCTAAGCCCAACATTTTGAGGGTGTCTCTTTGCACCCATTGTGCCACAACCCTAATCAGATTTTAGGGTCATTGTGAGGTAGAGAGAATAGCCACCAAGTGAGAGAGAAGAAGAAAAATCAGAATTTCCGTTTTTATGGAAAACAGTAAATTTCAAATGGAAGTTTCTTATTTGTTCACCGTTGGATCGACTTGAAATTTTAACTGCGTGTTTTTATCATATTGTTCTTAATTTTGGTCGGTGGAGATGTTCATTGGAGGTTTGAAGTGAAAGAAATTAGCTTCTCAAGAGAGAAATTAGGTTTCCCATTTTTACACAGAGCAGCAATCTTTGAATGACAATTTCTCATTCTTTCACCATTGGATCGACCTAAAATTTGGATTGTAGATTCTTCACATCTTGTTCTTCATTCGGAATGGTAGAGATTTTAATTGGAGGTTTTCAGAGGAAGAAATTGGCTTCGACAGCAGCTCTATTTTTTGGGTATATTTCATCTTCTTGCTTCTCATTTGTAAGCTTTGGTGATTTGATATTTTGGCTGGTTATATGTACGTTTTTGTGCTTTGTTTGAGACTCTCTTGAACCTCATTTGATTATAGTGGAGCTATTTCATTGGTCTAGACGACCCGTGGTTTTTACCTCTCACATTGAGGGGGTTTTCCACGTTAAAATCTCGGTGTATTCTTGTTATTCCTTTACTTGCTATATTTGCTTGTTATAGTTGGTGCCATATTGTGTTGAGTGCTTCCATATTGTTCTTGTGTTGGACATTTGTGTTGTTTCCGCTGCTAGGCTCTTTCATATTGGCATCAGAGCTTGTTGGTATTTTTCTGGGCTTGTGAATCTGTGAACAATAGAAGCTAATACTAATACTAGTAGGATGATCACTCTTAATGGTCCTAATTATGATTTGTGGAAGTCAAAAATGGAAGATTTGCTTTATGTAAAAAATTTTCATCAACCAGTTTTTGGTACAGAGAAGTCTAATGATAAATCTGATGATGATTGGACTTTGTTGCATAGACAAGTTTGTGGATATATTAGGCAGTGGGTTGACGATAATGTGTTGAACCATATTATTGGAGAGACACATGCTCGGACCCTTTGGATTAAGCTTGAACAGTTGTATGCTCGAAAAACTGGGAATAACAAGATGTTTTTGATCAAGCAGTTGTTGGCTTTGAGATGGGACGATGGGACATCAATGACAGATCACTTGAATAATTTCCAAGGAATTATGAATCAGTTATCTTCCATGGGTATCAAGTTTGATGAAAAGGTTCAAGGATTGTTACTTCTTGGCTCCTTACCAGACTCGTGGAAAATTCTCAAAATGTCATTGTCTAATTCTGCTCCTGATGGTGTAATCTCTATGGATCTTGCCAATAGCAGTGTTTTGAATGAAGAGATGAGAAGAAAGTCACAAGGTACATTGACTACACATTCAAATGTTCTTGATTCTGAGTCTAGGGGGAGAAATAAAAGTCGAGGTCCTAAAGGTAGAGATCAAAGTAGAAGCAAGTCTCAAGGAAAGTATAAGAATATTGAGTGTCATCATTATGGTCAAAAGGGACATGTGAAGAAATTCTGTTGGCAGCTAAAGAAGGAGAAAGCCAAGGCAAGTAAAGAAAAGAGTACAAATAAAGATGATGGTAACAAGGAAGACAAGGTTAATGTAACTCATGATGATTTTTTTGTTGTTGAGGAGTTTAAATCTGTTAACCTTGTTGATAATAGCACTAGTTGAGTGATTGATAGTGGTACTTCTATTCATGTTACATCTAGGAGGGATTTGTTTACATCTTATACTCCTGGTGATTTTGGTTATGTGAAAATGACTCATCAAGGTGTTGCAAAATGTGCTGGTGTTAGACAGGTTTGCTTAGAAACCTCCAACGGTACCAAGTTGACTTTGAAGCGTGTGAAGCATGTTCCAGATATTCGGTTGAACTTACTTTTTGTTGGTAAGTTGTGTGATGAAGACTTGGATAGCTCATTTTCTCGTGATAGCTGGAAGCTCACCAAGGGTTCCATGGTTGTTGCTAGAGGTACACGACACTCTACTCTTTATTTAACTCAAGCAAAGATTGTGAAAGATGTTATTAATGTTGCTGAGTTTGTTGATGAAACTGATTTATGGCATAAGAGATTATGTTATGTGAGTGAGAAGGGTATGAATATGTTATCCAAGAGGAATCTTTTATCCAGTTGTAAGGTTGCTTTGCAAAAGTGCAACCATTGTTTTGCTGGAAAACAAAACATGATTTCTTTTAAGAATCATCCACCTTCAAGAAAGCTGGAGATACTTGACTTGGTGCATTCTGATGTATGTGGGCCGATGAAGACAAGAACACTTGGAGGGTCTATCTATTTTGTAACCCTTATTGATGATCATTCTAGAAAATTATGGGTTTATACTTTGAAGACCAAAGATCAAGTTTTGAATGTGTTCAAGAAATTTCAAGCTTCTGTTGAAAGAGAAACTGGGAAGAAGTTGAAATGCATTCGTACTGACAATGGTGGTGAGTACTCATGTCCATTTGATGCTTATTGTAAAGAGCATGGTATAAGACATCAGAAGACTCCTCCGAAGACTCCTCAGTTGAATGGCTTGGCTGAAAGGATAAATAGAACATTGGTTGAAAGAGTTAGGTGCTTATTGTCACAATCTAGATTGGCAAAATCCTTTTGGGGTGAAGCTTTGAGCAATGTTGTTCATGTCTTGAACCGGACACCATGTGTTCCCTTGCAATTTGAAGTGCTAGAGATGGTATGGTCAGGTAAAGATGTTTCTTATGATCATTTAAGAGTCTTTGGATGTAAAACTTTTGTTCATATTCCCAAAGATGAGAGATCTAAGCTTGATGTAAAGACTAGACATTGTATTTTTATTGGCTATGGCATAGATGAGTTTGGTTACAGGTTTTATGATCCTGTTAGCAAGAAGGTGATTCAGAGTAGAGATGTTGTCTTTGTTGAAGACCAAACATTGAAGGATGTTGATAATGCGGAAAAGCCAATGGTTCAGCCTAGTGATAATTTTTCTGACTTGGATATTACTCCCTCTATACCTATGGTGGAAGATGGTAGAGTTGAAGCTCAAAATAATGAGCATGATACAAGTGCAGGTGAAGATAGAACAGTTGATCCGATACTTGATGAAGTTGGTGATGATGATCAAGATGAAGAACCAGCTTTAGAAATTTCTGCAAATGCACTTAGAAGGTCTACAAGAGAGAGAAAGCCTTCGTCAAGGTATTCTCCACATGAGTTTATTTTGTTGACTGATGGGGAGAACTTGAATGCTTTGGAGAGGCTATTGAAGATGAAAGCAAAGCTCAATGGCTTGAAGCTATGCAAGAAGAAATGAAGTTCTTGCTTGAGAATGATACCTATGAGTTGGTGAAGCTACCGAAGGGTATGCGAGTTTTGAAGAACAAATGGGTATTCAGAATCAAGAATGAAGAACATAATTCTAAACCTCGGTATAAGGCTAGATTGGTTGTTAGAGGTTTTAGCTAGAGAAAAGATGTTAATTATGAAGAGATCTTTTCTCCTGTTGTGAGGATGTCATCCATTCGTGCTGTGCTTGGATTAGTAGCGTCTCTTGATATGGAGATTGAGCAAATGGATGTGAAGATAACTTTTTTTCATGGTGATTTAGATAAGGAGATCTACATGGAGCAACCGGAGGGCTTTGTTGTTAAAGGAAAGGAAGATTTTGTGTGCAAGTTTAAGAAGAGTCTTTATGGGTTGAAGCAAGCTCCAAGACAGTGGTACAAGAAGTTTGAATCTATTATGGGGGAGCATGGTTACCATAAGACAATTTCAGATCATTGTGTATTTGTGCAAAAATTTTCTGATGATGATTTTATCATTCTTTTGCTTTATGTGGATGATATTTTGATTGTGGGCAAGAATGCTTTGAGGATTAATGAGTTGAAGAAATAGTTGAACAAGTTATTTGCTATGAAGGACTTGGGTCCTGCCAAACAGATTTTGGGCATGACTATTACTCGTTATAGAGATTCCAAGAAGCTTTATTTGTCACAGGAGAAGTACATAAAGAAGGTGCTTCAAAGGTTTGGTATGAATGATGCCAAATGTGTTACTAGTTCCTTTGCTCCTCATTTTAAGTTGAGCACCAAGCAGTGTCCAACTACTGATGAGGAGAAACAAGCAATGGATGAAATTCCTTATGCCTCAGCTGTTGGAAGCTTGATGTATGCTATGGTGTGTACTAGACCAGACATTGCTCATGCGGTTGGTACTGTGAGTCGTTTTCTCTCTAATCCAGGTAAAGAACATTGGAATGCTGTTAATGGATTATGAGATATCTCAAAGGTACAACTAACTTGAGTTTGAGTTTTGGTGGTGATAAACCTTTACTAGTTGGCTTTACTGATGCAGACATGGCAGGAGATATTGATTCTCGAAAGTCTACTTCAGGTTATTTGGTCAAGTTTGCAGGAGGAGCTATTTCATGGCAGTCAAGGCTACAAAAGTGTGTTGCACTTTCTACCACAGAGGCAGAGTTTATTGAAGCAACTGAAGTATATAAAGAGTTGTTGTGGATAAAGAAGTTTCTTGCAGTACTTGGTTTCAAGCAAGACCATTATGTGTTGTTGTGTGATAGCCAAAGTGCTATTTATCTTGCCAAGAATTCTACTTTTCATGCAAGATCTAAACATATTGATGTTAGGTATCACTGGATACGGGATATGTTAGATTCCAAGTTGTTGGAACTTGAGAAAGTTCACACTGATGACAATGGTGCTGATATGATGACAAAAGCATTGTCAAGAGAAAAGTTTGAAACTTGTTGTTTGATCGCCGGAATTGCGAGAGCCTCCACCTAGTCGAGAAGGGGGAGATTTGTTAGATTTTTTTCTCTCCTTTGTGAGACCCAAGCCCAATATTTTGAGGGTATCTCTTTGCACCATTGTGCTACAACCCTAATCAGATTTTGGGGTCATTGTGAGGTAGAGAGAATAGCCACCAAGTGAGAGAGAAGAGGAAAAAAGAGAATTTCCATTTTTATGCAAAGCAGTAAATTTCAAATGGAAATTTCTCATTTGGTCACCGTTGAATCGGCTTGAAATTTTAACTGAGTGTTCCTATCATCTTGTTCTTCATTCTGGTCGGTGGAGATGTTCATTGGAGGTTTTCAGTGGAAGAAATTGGCTTCGCAAGAGAGAAATTAGGTTTCCAATTTTTACACAGAGCATCAATCTTTGAATGGTGATTTCTCATTCTTTCACCATTGGATCGACGTGAAATTTGAACTGTATATTCTTCACATTTTGTTCTTCATTCTGAACGGTGAAGATTTTTATTGGAGGTTTGTAAAGGGAGAAATTGGCTTCGATAGCAGCTCTATTTTTGGGTATATTTCATCTTCTTGCTTCTCATTTGTAAGCTTTGGTGATTTGATATTTTGGCTGGTTATATGCACGTTTTTGTGCTTTGTTTGAGACTCTCTTGTACCTCATTTGATTATGGTGGAGCTATTTCATTGGTCTGGACGACCCGTGATTTTTACCTCTCACATTGAGGGGGTTTTCCACGTTAAAATCTCGGTGTGTTCTTGTTATTCCTTTACTTGCTATATTTGCTTGTTATAGTTGCTGCCATATTGTGTTGTGAGTGCTTCTATATTGTTCTTGTGTTGGACATTTGTGTCGTTTCCGCTGCTAGGCTCTTTTACTTTTCGCGCCGGCGATTCTGTTGGTTTCAGCGGCACCGATGAGAGAGGATGAAGAGGGAGAGAGAGAGAGAGGGAGAGGGAGACCTGTTGGAGATGTTCGTAACTATTTAGAATCTTTATTTGCTTTGTATTTAAAATTGAAAATAATTTTATAATTAATTAATTTAATTATCATTTAATGTTAATTTAAAAAATACTTCCATTATATACTAATTACATTGATTTCTTGTAC
>NC_029791.2:119975901-119978461 GCF_000816755.2 Arachis ipaensis | reverse complement strand
TTAAATAAAAATGTGTAGCTTTTTTTCTAGGATGGATATTTAACTAAATTTGATACAATATGAAATTACGGATAAAAAAATCAACTAAATAAAAAAGAAAAATGTACAGAAGATTAAAAGAAAATAATGGAATATTTTTATTTTGAATTTAACTTGGATAGTTCGATGACAATTTTTCACTGCACCTTCCAACTAAATAATCTCTTCTTTCTTTTTTTTTTTCCCTTTTTATTCTTATTGATAATTTTTTATTGTTTATGTTATTCACTATTTATTTGAGTTCTAAGATTGCTTGCTCGATCCCTGAAATTTGATTTATGGCGTTAGTTATAGAATATTTTAAAAAAATGTGTATATATATAAGAATATGAAAAGAGATTTAAAATAATCTAAAAGAATTTAGACAAATGTGGTAGATTAGTTTTTTGTTTTAAAATTTTTAAATGATCGATCTGAATCGTTGATTAGATTAAATCCTAACCGTGTATATAAATAGGAGTGAGGTTTTAGTATTGTGTGTGAAAGTCATTCGTAATAACCACTTAAGTAGTGAAGTGTATTTCTATAAAAACTTCTATTTTTTGTGTTCTTAACTTTATTGCTAAATTTAAAGACTTCTTGTGTCATTCACTAAAAATTCATAAATAATGTATTTTTTATTATTAAACTAATTAAGTAGTATTAAATTCATATATTAAGAGGTCTAGTCATTTTTGTATTATTTACAATAAATTAATATATTTTTCGTTTTAAAACATATTTGAATATATTTTGTTAGTTGAGTGAGCTAAAATTTTGGACTTGTGGTTATTTAAAGATTTTTTTTATCATTTGTTAGATTTTTTTTTACAATCAATTCAGATGCCGATATCGGAGCAGCTAAAAGAAGCAGTAAAAGTACAACCATCCAATAACAATTCCATTGCACATTCATCTTCTTCTCTCAATTCCTTTTTTTTAAGCTATTAAGGTGCGTGCCGAGGACACTAGCGGATACTCGAGCTGTGAGGGGGAACTACGATTTAAGACGATTTTCAATAGACGAAATCAGATCGTAAAATAGAGAAGTGCTGCCGCTCCTGAATCCTAAGTGGCTGCTTAGGTTGCATATAAATATCATAAAGTACCTTCTCTTCTAGTATAGGCCGCAGGGATCACTTCACTTGGCTTACTTCGTACTGAATGCCCTACTTACTGAGGTCCCGCCCCGAGAGAACTCGCGATGAGCTCTTAGTGATTAGTCAGAACCGGGCTTCTTCTTTCATGCCATTCCTCATCCTCTGAAAAAGGAACTTAAGCTCACTAATAAAACTCACCCTTGCTTGGCCTTCTTCTCCCCGTTTTCATTGGGTTACGAAGTAAGATTCGGCTAGCTTTTAGCTTGGAATGGAGTAGCCAGGAAGAGGCACCGAGGGAAACCTCGACCAGAACCATCCAAGAAAGTCCTACAAATAAAGACTTGTGCTTTGGCCCTTCTGTGGGCTTTCATGCTTATCAAAAATGTAATCATTTTAAGGGTTTGGGATGTATTTTACGTGAAACTTAATCTATTTCCCACATTCTCAAGATCCTGATCCAGCCTTCTTCGCTAACGCTCAACCTCGCATCGCATCCTTGCCTTAGGCTATCGAGCTTCGAAAGGACTTAATTAATATATAATATTAATAGGTAAGATTGGTAGGCGTCGAATGAGTCTAGGTGATGGGAGTCTCGTATTGATTTCTTCCAAGTCTAAATTGCGTATATTAGAGGCGTCGATTCAATGGAAGTCTAATCCGCTACTTCTTCTGCTAAGCTAGGCAAAGGAGTAAGAATAATGAAAGGAGGAGCTAAGTCATTCTACAAGCCGTGATGCTTTCATTTTTCTTAGTCTTTACACGACCTTACCTAGGAAAGGTTATTGAAAGCTAGGAGTCTTTGAATCACATTCTTTCAAGAGTCAGAAAATGCTCGTGGAAAGAGAGTCACATTCCCTTAAAGGCAATCTTACCTATTAATATTATATATTAATTAAGTCCTTTCGAAGCTCGATAGCCTAAGGTAAGGATGCGATGCGAGGTTGAGCGTTAGCGAAGAAGTCTGGATCAGGATCTTGAGAATGTGGGAAATAGATTAAGTTTCACGTAAAATACATCCCAAACCCTTAAAATGATTGCATTTTTGATAAGCATGAAAGCCCACAGAAGGAGAACATCTTAAATTTTATGATTATCACATGATAAGAATATAACTCATAAACATATCCTGACCTATGTGAGTGAATTTTAAAATATTGTTCTTGACTTGTGATTGTTTTGATGTCAAAGCCTAATTTTTGAGAGATTTGTGACTTAAAAGTTATGGACACCCCATGTTTTAATCAACTAAATTATTTTACAATATCCTAATAAAATTCTATTTTTGTGTAATTTTTCCCTCTCTTTCTTCTATCTTTTCACTTTTTTATTGATGGCATCAAAAAATAATTGTTATTGAGCAAAGATATTTTTCTTTTGTTGTCACATATTTCTTTTTGAAAAACGTAACATCTATTTTTTTTGTTCCAAAGAAAAAAAAAAGA
>NC_029791.2:119956279-119975895 GCF_000816755.2 Arachis ipaensis | reverse complement strand
ATTACATCGATCACATTTTTATTTTAATAAAATGACATACAATCTTTCACTTAGTTTATATGATAGTGAAGATTCAACAACCATAAAAATACATTATTTTACGTTGAAATAATAAAATAGTCATTCTCCGTACTTGAATTGAATTAATTGGATCATGGTGATAGATGTTTATTAGGCTGTGTTTGTTTTTGTAGACTAGACACAGAGACATGGATAATAAATATCTAAAAATTATTTGGAGAGAGAGACATGAACACTGAACATAATATTTTAGGATAGTTTCTTTTTTTTTAACTTTTGTGTCCACTTTTTTATGAAGAACACCGATAAATATAGAATTTGGCAAGATAGACACGAATTTTTTAATGATTTTTTTTCCATAAATATTTTTTGTTATTCTATTATTACCCTTTTTTATTCTCATATCAAAAGTTCTAATTTAATTTTTTTTTCTCTGCAACATTATTCTTCTTTCTAGGTACTCTTTTCTCTTTCCTTTCTATCTCCGTCTTCTTCTTTCTCTTCTTTTTCTTCTTTTTTTTTTCTTTCCTAAGTACTCTTTTCTTTTTCTTCATTGTTTTTTTTTGTGCAATTAATCTAACAATATTTCAGCAACCAATTACTCATTCTTGATTCTTCTTGTCACAATTTTTGGAAGCCACTTGTTCTTCTCTTTTTCGGACACACAGTCAGGTATAAATATGCTTCTCCTCTTTTTGCTTCTTATTTTTTATTTTATTTTAAAATTTAAAAATTATATATGAACAAGAGGAATATTCTTTTTCATGATAAAATCTTAAATTTTTACAATGATGCCGTGAATGAATGAATAGAAAAATTGTATTAAATTTTAATATGTTGATGTATTTTGTTTATAATGGAAGAATGAATGAAAAAAATTATATTGAATTTTTCTCTTGTTATTTGTTTGAACTCAAAAATAAAATAATTAGTGGATTATGTTACAGTTGTTATTAATGATTGATTATTTTTACTATTTGTGTTAATTTATAATAATTTATTATTTGTATTTTTATTTGTTGATTAGGAAAGAATAGAACCATTAAACCACTCTGAGCAATTTAGATATTTTTTTATTTTATGATTCAAATTGAGCTTGAGACAGTTAAGATATTAGTTTTGATGTTTGCATTTTTCTATTTGAGAAATAGGAGAGGAGCATGTTTGTTGATTAGAAATAGAGAAATTAATACTAATTCTTTAACACAAAATGTGTTAAACCGCATAATAGGAGGGGCGACAGAAATTGTATTTGAGAATTAAGGATCGGTGTAGATGTATTAGGAAGATTATGTGAGTTACTTAAAGTTCAGAGTTGATTAAGCGATGAATGTCGTGTAAGTATATCCGAGCTACTAACTCATCATAAAAAGAATCGCACACTTCAAGTTAAATTTTATAAGTCAGGAGAAATAATAAATAGGTATTTTAACAAGGTATTGCACTCGGTCATACCTGCATAAAGCTTATTGTTTGCAAAGGTTGTTCATATTTCAAAAGACTACATGAATCCCAGATGAAAATGGTTTAAGGTAAATCTAGTGAATAACTGAGTTAGTGATTTTACATTATCTATAATTTTATTTGGAATTAATCTTGACACTTTAATTTCTTTAGTTTATGATTGTCTAAGAGTGTTAGATGGAACATATATAGATATGTCAGTCTCTAAAAAAGATAAATCAAGATACCGAATAAAAAAGGATAAAATATCAACTAACATCTTAGGTGTATGTAATCAAGATATGAATTTTGTATACATACTTAGTTGATGGGAAGGATCCACATCAGATTCAAGAGTCATTAGAGATACCATTTTAGGTCATAATAATCTCAAGGTACCAATTGGTATATAATAGTTAATTTTAGGTAACATAAACACTTTAATGCTTTTAGTTCATACAAATTTCTTAATCATCATAATGTATCTCTTTTAATTTATTGGAAATTATTATTTAGTAGATGCTAGTCATACTAATTGTAAGGAGTTTCTAGCGCCTTATAGGCATACTCGATACCATGTACAACAATGGCCCATGGTAGAAAATGCTCCTAAAAAACTTTGAGAATATTTTAATAAGAAGCACTCTTCAGCTAGAAATATCATTGAGCATTATTTTTGTTTACGCAAGAAGAGATGACAATTTTGAGGAGTTCTTATTTCTATAAAATTAAAACACAACATAGAATATTTATTGCTTGTTGTATATTGCAAAACTTTATTTGGCTTAACATGGACTCCGATCCTAAAGAGGACGCACTATTTGAGGAGGAGCAAGTGCTTATTGGAGAGGACAGAGGAGCATGGTGATAATGAAGATGACGACGATGAAATGATTGATAGTGTAGAGGGCAGCAACGAATGAACTGCTCGAGAAGATAATTTAATAAATGAAATGTACAATAAATGGATGAATAGCTGAATCAATTAGTTAGTTTATTTGTTTTATGTGTGTTTTATTTGAATTATGATAATTTGTTGTCTTGGATTATTATTGTAAGACCTAATGGTAAAACTGTAATTGTTATTTGGATTACATGTATCACTTTTTTTAATGTATCATATTTTATAAGTTATTACAATGATGTCATCATGTGTATGCGATGCTCACTTGAATTTTGATAGAGTTAATCTAGATTGTAGGGACAAATGGACAAATATGTCTCGACTGACGAAGAGGCAGAGGCATTTGTTGTTTTAAGGAGGAGTTTGTCATTGAAGAAAGAGGAGCTGATGCGGGTCAGTTTAAACCTGGATATTTTGAGAAGCTTGCTGTAAAAATGAATGAGTGATTTTTTCAAATAAGACACTACAAGAACAAGGTTAAAAGGCTAAAAGAGAAATATCAATTTGTAGTTGACATGATAACTTGTAGTAATTTTAGATGGGATGATATGAAATAATGTGTGGTTGTGGACAACAAAGAAATTATAGCTGCGAATATAAATGTTAGTTTACAACTTTGATTTTATTAAGTTAATTTTATTCTATTTGACAACTAGTTCTGTCTCTCTTTGATGATCTTTTTTTTCCCTAGAAACAAGGAGTAAGGTTGTATGCCCCAGGAAAGTTTTTTTTCCCTTTTATCAGCGTTCGGAGAAAATATTTTATAAGAAAAGAGCAAATAGCATTGTTGTATGCGACAATGATGCTGGAGAAGAAGTGCAAAAGGATGGTGATGAAGAAATGGATGAAGAAGATACGGATATGTTTAACTCAAATCATGATTTTAGTGAATTTTTACTCCAATAATCGACTTTTGTGGCTTCATTTTCTGAGAGGAAACAAGAAAAGCCATACTCATCTAAAACGGCAAAGGATACTAAGATGATGAAGGAGTTAACTGACAACCTAAAACTGTATTTGATCAACATGAAAAGTGTTTGAATGCTTTTGCTCAAGCTATAATAAACACTCGTGAGGGAAAAAAAATTGGTGATATGTTTGGCAAGCTTGGTTTCACCAATGATGAAGTTATTTCTGTTGCAGTCAAAATTTTCACAAATTCTGAGTTGGAGAAAACCTTTTGGTATTGGAAAATAATAAAAAAGTTAGATTTGTTAGAGCTATATTGCATACTTAGAATTAGAGTAAATATATTTTCAAGAAACAAAGTGCATAGTTATTATTATGTTCTATATGTAAATTGTGTATTGGGATGTTGATTTGTGGTACATTTGGTATTTTAGACTTATCATCTACTATTTTGTTTGAATTTGGTTCTAATTTTGACAAAATTTTTGTTTGAATTAGTGTAGGATTCTATTGTGTAGAAATTTCTTTTGTTTATATTAATGCAAAATTTTGTTTGAAATTAGTGCATAATTAATTCCAATTAGTTTTAATTATGTTACTCTAGAATTTTATTTGAAATTAGTGCAGAATTTTGTTTAATATTAGTGTAGATAGGATTTAAATTTGTTTTTTTTTTGTTGATGTTAATGTAGAATTTTGGTTGAAATTAGTGCAGAATTTTGTTTTACATTAGTACAGATAGGTTTCAATTAGTTTAGGATTTTGTTTTAATGGTGAAGAAGTTTCTTTTGTTTATGTTTAAATACGGAATTTTATTTGAAAGAAATGTAAAATTAGTTCCAATTGATTTCAATTATGTTAATGCAAAATATTGTTCAAAATTTGTGCAGAATTAATTATAATTAGTTTCATCTTTAAAATTGCAGAAGTTTCTTTTATTTATGTTAAAGCAAAATTTTGTTTCAATTGTGCAAAATCTAATTTTATTTATGTTAAATTAGTGCAAAAGTACTAGTAAGAAATGACAATAATAAAATACATTAGGTTTTTGGTAAAAATATACCACATATATATTATTTGAACAAAGTCTCACCATAAATGTTATTTCACAATTCTTACATAACTTTTCAAGAAAATATTACTATTCTTATGAGACCCAAAATTATAGATTTATCAGACAATTCGGATGTCTAAAGACTGACAGACATTACAGCAACACAAATGTCTAAAGACTCAACAAGACAAAACAAACAAAACATATGGCTACAAGCTTGAAAATTGACGTTCTGTTAGCTGTGAAAACCAAAAAGTAATCATTCTTCTTCTCGTTGCTGACACAAAATCTAACTCCTTTCCTCTATGGAAAAAGTAAAAGCATGGTGTTATTTATTAATTGGCTATGACAAGATCAACTATCTGAGTCTCTCAGATCAAATTGGTGATTATGATGATGATGATGAGTTGAACAAAGAGGTAGGACATTATTCGTAGCCATAAAGTAAAACAAAGAACTAAGATTAAGTTTCAAATTAAGGATACAACATAAACAAATTAATTTCACACTTGTAGAATTAGTAAATTGACTAAACAGAAATGCAAGAAAGATAAACCTCATCCTTGGCAATTATTATTACTTAAATTAGACAATTGCTTTACCAATAGTCACACTCTTGCATGTTTCTTTGAAATTCAAATATACTTAAATTATTCACTTAGCAAATAATATTTGGAGTTAGAGAATAGTAAAACTAAAAAAATATGTTAATATCATATTTATAAGAAGGTTGTTTTTATTTAACATGAAATTCCAAACACAATAAGCTTATATGTTCAAATATAAAATCACTCCAACTATAACTATAGACCTAATAAATTAAAAAAAAAAAGAAGTTCTTGCTTCTTCAATCTACATACATGAATAAAACCTTATAAGAAACTGCACCAAAAACGTGGTAGAGTTTCTTTTAAAATCATTAAGATAATTAAGCATATTTTCTTCAATTTCAAGTTTCAATTAGTTTTTGCTCTTATCCACATTACTAGCTAACATATAAATAAGAGGGAGGTATCACTAAAAAATGTAAACAGTTACAATTTTAGCGTGGATCATGCAACATGACTAACTGGTTATATAACAATAATCACAAGGATTTGGCAATTGTAAAATGAAAATTATTGTGAATTGTAAAAAATGCACATAACCTCAACTTCTTGAGAGTTGAATCCTCATCAATAGACTTGTGTGCATTAATGGAGACTTTAGGTGGAGGAGGCAACCAGTTATCCTCATTGTCAATATCCACCATTGGCACTAGCTTCACATCTATCTTCTTCTCAGGCACAACTTAAAAAGTCTCCAAAACAGTTTCAATAAGTTCCCAAAATGTAGAAGCAATAACCTACAAATAGGTAGAAAGTTAGAATAATACCATAGTTACAGAATCATGAGAAGTTCTTCTCTTCTTGATGAGAATCGCATCATCATCATCTGTTGAGATTCATCAGCAACAATTAGGAAGTCAAATTCAACTTCGACAAAGAAGCAAAAAAGAAGAATATTGAATTGTGGGTTTGAGAGAAACTCTAGGGTTCATAACTCGCGGTAATTCCCGGTTTGAGTTTGAAAACCTCACCACCATACTTCACGACTCACGACCCATGCCCCTAATTGGTGCTTGGCGACATCTCGTATGTTCTTATGCTTCTATTTCACATTTTAAAATGAAGATCAGCATCTTTACAAGAGTTAAGAGTGAAGGAAGCCAGCAGCGAGGTGACCTGAAGGTTGAGAGCGAATCCAAGGGTAGAAGAGAGGCGAGGTGATGGCGACAATTGGTGTTTCTGTCCTAGTGTCATGTTATGTTCTGTCTTTAAAAACAAACACAGCCTTAGTGACATGGTTCCTTCAAAGTATCACAAAATCAACTCAACTCAACTTTTATACGAGAAGATATATAATAATATACTATCATACTAAACATTACATGTAATTAGCATAATGCGATATCAGTGAGTAAGTAGAAATATAACTCTAATTAAATTCACAAGTATCATAACAAAATAAGTAAAACATTCAGTCATACATATGCATACATATTATACTTTTATGGTAACAAGGACTTATCAATTATGCTCATCATATTACATGACCAGAAAAAAAAAATTTGGGTGACAATTCCTTAGTTAATGGATCCACTATCATCATATCAATATCAATATGCTCAATAAACACTTTTTATTTCTACACTTCAAATCAATGTGTTTTGCACCCTTAGAGTACTTGTCATTCTTAGAAAAGAAAATAGTTGTAGAATTATCACAATAAGTCTTATTGGTTTAGCTATACTTTCAATGATACTAAGACTTGAGATAAAATTCTACAACCATAATGCTTGAACTGTGGCCCCAAAGCATGTCACAAATTCTGTATCAATAGTAGACGTAGCAATAATAGACTTTTTTGCACTTTTTCATGAAATAGTTCCTCCAGCCAACATAAAAATAAAATCAAAAGTTGACTTTCTCGAGTTTATGCATCCAACAAAATCAGAATATGAGTAGCCAACCACTTCAAGGTCATCTAACTTTCTATAAGTGAACATGTGTTATTTGGTGCCTTGTAAATATCTAAGGACTTTTTTTTGCAGCTTTCCATTGACCTATTCTAGAATTACTTTGATATTGACTCAACATCCCAATAGCAAAACTTATATCAGGTCTAGTGTATGTCTGAATATACATAAGATTTTCAACTACTAAAGCATAAGGAATATACTTTATTGCTTTTCATTCCAATTCATTCTTAAGACATTGTATTTGACTAAATTTGCCTTCCTTTTGAATTAGAATTATTCTTAAAGAATAACCTTCCACTCTAAACCTTTTTAACACCTTTTTGATATATTTTTTCTAAGACAATTCTAATGTACCATGTGATCTATTACAAAATATTTCTATTCCTATTACATAGGATGCATCACCCATAGCTTTCCTTTTAAACTTATTAGAGAAAAAGTTATTTACATCATATAACAAGCTGACATAATTAGCAACAAGAAGTATGTCATTGACAAGATGGTATTATTAAATTTGATAAACCATTGTCTAAAAACTTGTTTTAATCCATATATTGATCTGCTCAGTTTACACAACAAATTTTTTTTCGTGTGGTCAAGAACCTGTGAGGTTAGTCCATATAAACCTTTTCTTTTAAGTCACCATTAAGAAAAGTGATCTTTACATTCATTTGATGAAGCTCTAAATCATAAGGAGCCACCAAAACCATAACGATTCTTAAAGAATCCTTCTTTGAAATTGGTGAAAAGATTTTTTTTGGAGTCAATGTCATCATTTTCAGTGTAATCTTTAGCAACAAGTCTAGTCTTGTACCTTTTAATATTGTCCTGTGAGTCACGTTTGATCTTAAATGCCCATTTACAACCAATTCATTTTGAACCTTTAGGTAACTCAGCTAAATCCCAAATTTTATTGTCATTCATTGCTTTCAATTCTTCTTTCATAATAGTAAACCATTTTTTAGAATTGTGAAATTTCATGGCTTATTTAAAAATACTAGATCCTTATCCTTATCAATGCTTAAGTCATACTCTTTCTCAAGTAAATAAACCACAAAATTATAAGAAATTGCTGATTTTTTTGCCTTACTAACCTTTTAAAAATTTTTTGTGGTTCATCTATCACTTGCTCATTTTGGTCTTGTACATCATTATTAGGCTCAACATTTATATGCTCATCTAGTGGGCTTGGAATGTTATATTGTTGCCTTGGTATATTATGTGACTATGACACAACAATAGGAATAACAACTTGAGAAGAACTAACATGTGTAGTAGTTATTACACGGTTCTCTCGAATATCCACTTTTCGTGATTCTTGTAAGATCCAGAACTTTTAGAAAGTCTCATTATAAGTCAATTTTAATTAAATGAGATTTTAGAATTTAATATTTTAATTTTCATGAATAAAGAAAATTAATTATATTACCTCTAATTCTTGAATTAGAGTATTTTTTTGAAAATAAATTGTGATTTGATAATTAAATATTTTTTTTATAAATATTAGTGTTGAATAAAAATAAATTTTTAAATTACTATATTATCCCTAATTTTATTAAAATTACAAAACTACACTTAAACCTAATTTTACTTAAACCCTAATTTTCACCACACACACACACGGACAGTCGCACACCCCACCCCCTTTTCCTCCATTTCCCTTTTTCCCCTAACGAACACAAGTTCACACACACAGTAGAGGAAGAGAGGGAAAATGGAGAAGGAAAAGCCGAGAAAAGAGGGAGACGGCGCGGCGGGTATTCCTGCCACCGTCGCCGTCGAGAGGAGAGAGCCCGTGTTGAGAGAGGAGGAACTGTGGAGCTGCCGCATCTCATCCAGGCGTCGCCGTTGTCGTGGTCGTTAAGAGGGAGGACGACACATAAGGAAGGGAGGGCTGTGGTCGCCGTTCGCACTTGGCCGCTGCCACTGCCCGCGCACCGTTCATGTCGTCGCCGTTCCTTGCCTTTTCTGCTGCTATCGAAGCCTGGATCATCGCCATCTGGGTCATGTGGAGGAGGGAGAAACCGCTGGGTGCCGCCGCGCCTTGCCTCTGCCGTCGCTACCGCCGATGGTTTGCCGTGGCCGTGGTGGAGAGCTTGGATGGGAGAGAGAACTTGGGGGCTTCTGTTGCAAGAGTCACTGCTGGAGGAGTAGAAGGCTGTGTCACCGTGATTTTAGCCACCAAGAATAGTTCTGTGGCCGCCAGAAGCATCGGCGGAGCTTCTGCAGTTTGATTCAGTCATTACTCTTTTGTTATGGTAAGCGTTTACATTCCAGAACCCTTTGAAAATCTGTATTCTGTTATGTTTGGTTAGAAATTTTGAGGTTTTGGTAATGTAGGGTCGAGTTTTGGTTATTGCATGTCGCGATTAGAGCTGTTGTTGCTGCTGCGAGTGGTTGGGAGCTTTGGTTGCAGTTACCACCGTTGCAGGCCGAGAGAAAACAGAGTTTTGTCGCGTAGTTGAATCACGAATGAGGTAGGAGCGCTTTCCTTAAACTTATTTTTATTCTCAAGAATTGTTATAAATCAATATTGATGCAAATAATATATTTTTTGGTGATTATGTGAGTTTTATGGATTGAATTGAGTTAATTTGGATGAATGATTGAATTATTATGATTTATTTGATTATTTGGTTCGAATTTTGGATTTTTGTTGATTTCCTTTATTTGAGATATTGGAATTGGTTTTGTTTGATTTATCGGGAATGATTTTGAGAGTTGAAATTGATTTGAGATATTGGAATTGGTTTTGTTTGAGATATTGAATTGGTTTTGTTTGATTTATCAGAAATGATTTTGAGAGTTGAAATTAATTTGAGATATTGGAATTGGTTTTGTTTGATTTATCGGAAATAATTTTGAGGATTGGAAATGATTTAGTTGGTATCCTTGAAGGGTGACAAAGTCCGTATTTTAAAGGAGATGCTGCCAAAATTTTTATAAAAATTGGAATTTTAGTTTGAAGAGTTATTTAGAAAGTTTGATTTCAAGGATTATATTATTCAATTTCGATTTATTAAGAAAAGAAATGAAATATGTTTTGAGTTCGATTTCATATGAAAAGAACTATGTTTTGAGTTTGAATAAAGAATTTCATTTTTAGAGGTTTTGGTGGACTTATAGAATTTGAATCCGATTGGTGAAGAAAGATGATTTTGGGTCTTTGAAAAATTATTGATATGCAAGTGTACCAGTCACTATATCCTCGGAACGATAATGTACCAGGCACTATATCCTCGGAACATGTGAGGGCTGGGATAGTATCTCGTGCACATAACCTTCTCTGCCGCAAGAGTGTGCCAGACACTATATCCTTAGAATGAGCATGCAAGTGTGCCAGGCACTATATCCTCGGAGTAACAATGTGTCAGGCACTATATCCCTGACGTGGCAGAGAGGTTACATTTGAAAGGATGTGTCGGGTTGGCAAATTATAACCGACAATATAATATCACAGTCAGTAGGACAAGCATGCATCATATGCATCTATATGACATTGATTGGGTGTGTATATTATACTTGGTTTGCCTATGTGAATAATTCTGTTTAACTGCTAATTGCTATACTTGATGTAATTGCTCTTGATTGTGTTTGAATTACATTACTTGTGATTGTGACTGTTGCTTCAGATTATGGTGGTTGGAGTGTGATTTGATATTGTGTTGGGTCGGAGGTCGTGGTTGGTTATGTTTGGGCCGGAGGCCATGATTGGATGGGTCAGTGTAAGTTTGATAAAATTACTCCTTTGGTGCATGTAAGACCCGAGAAAGTAGTAAATAATTAGTGAATAAATTAGTTATTAATCAAAGCAATCAGAAAATAGAATTTTATAGTTTAATGAGGTATAATTAATTAAAACATGAAAATTCTCACTAATTTTAAAGTAGGCCCAAGATTGGGCCGAACGGGCCAAATCGAGCCCGTATTGGGCCCAATGTCCATATATAAAAAACAAAACTAAGGCCACTTAACTTCATTCATCATGCTCCAAGCTGAATGAGAGAGTGAGGGACGGTGATTTGGGAAGAGAAACCCCAAACCCTTTTTCTTGATTTCAATTCACCGTAACTTTCAATCTGGGGCTCCGATTGACGAGCCATCAACGACCACGCGTTCGTTTTGAAATTCTCTAAAAAATCCATAGATCAATTTGATAAGAATCTATCAATTTATTTCTCAGCCACTCTTCCCTAATTTCGAAATTTAAGGATTTGATTTTGAGAGATTATGTGGTTTTGATGTTCGAGGGTCAAATTAGTTCATGGATAGTGTTGGGCTTTGCCCGATTGACTTTTGGGTAACGGTAAGGAAATCCTAACTCTTGTCAAATTACTGAATTTGTGAACCCTAAGGTAATTCTAGTGTTGTTGTATGAAAATTTAGATTGAATTATGTACTTGAAAATAATTTGGTGATATTGGAGGCAAATTGGCAAAGTTGGGAGCTTGAGCTTGAACTTTGGGGCTGTGAATTTTTGTTAACGGTGAACACTTGAGGTGTTCTGTGCGTTAGGAGGAATCGGCCAAGGTATGGTTTCGGTTTCTCGTAATTAAAATATAATATGTCGTGAAAACTTAGGCCAGAGGACATAGGGTAAGATGAATTATATGTTGGTGCATATTTGATAGTTTTGGTTAATTGTGATGTGTGTTGAATTATATGGAGTGTTGAATGAAGTTGATTGATGATGTGATGATATTAATGACGTACGAATTAGTATTGTTAGTAAGTTGAGGAATAAGGTTGTAATGAGTGAAATTGTTGGTGTTGGTGTTAATGATTTTCTGGAAGGAATGTCTTGATGTGAGAATGAAGAATTGAGGTGTAATTAGTGTGATTTAGGCTGTATATGGTTGAAGTAGTTTGTTAAAAAAGTGTAACTTTTGTGAAAATGGAGGTTGAGAATGTTTTGTGTATAGTTGATTTTTGACAAAATTTCGGCGAGCCATAACTTGGCTTTCGAAACCTCAATGTTCCTTAAACTTCTTTTATATGAAAATCAGGTCTGTGAAGCTTACACCATTCAATGAACAGGTAAAAAATGTTTTAAAACGAAAAAGTTATGCCCGTCAGAAGTTTGGTGTGCGAAAGACAATTCTGCAACACTTAACAGCTTTTGGCATTTTTGGGAGGCTCGCGTACGCGGGGGTGCACGCGAAGCGGCTGTTTGGTTTGGCCAGACGTGCTCGCGTACGCGGGAGTATGTTGCATACGCGTGTTGGAAAAAAATTACACTTCCGCATACACAGGACATGGTTCGCCTACGCAGGACCCTGTTTTTCAGTAACATTGTATTTTGTGATTTTAAATATGATTTTAAACCTCTAAACTTTTATTTTACTTTCTAAGACCCTAAAACTTAGTTTTAGGCATATTGAGGGTGTTAAACCTTGAGAGCGAGTTAACTTAACACAGAGGAAAGGTTTAGAGTAATAAATTATGATTGAGGAAGTGAAGAAAGGATGGGTTGTAAGTGAATGTGATATGTGACCCCCAGGTAATAGGCAGTGGCGTTGTTCACTTGCTTTGGGTATGAGATGAGGAAGGAGAATTATGAAAACTGAGTTTAATTATGGAATTTCGAATGATTATGAAAGAATTGATATGATAATGAATTTTTGAATGAAAAACCTAGGCAGTAGCAAGGATGGTGGTTCGTCCCGCTTGCTCTAGGTCAAGACTTGAGATTTGATAATAATGATGATTGTTTTAGACTGAATGAATGTATGTTTGAGATACTTGGGCAGTAGCAAGGATTGTAGTTCGCCCGCTTGCTCCAGGTCAGTGATTATGACGCCTGGGTAGTAGCAGCCGTAGTGGAGTATTCCACTTGCTTCAGGTTGAGCTTTTAAACACCCACCTGGGTAGTAGCAGTAGTAGTGGTTCTTCCACTCGCTCTGGGTTAAGCGGATAGTAGTAAGGAGGTTGTAGCTCAAACTCACTTGCTCCGCAATGGGTGTTTCTGTCCATGGTTAGCTACTAGGACGTGTCGAATTGGCTATATAACCGACAGATGATATCATCAGCCATAGAGCAGGCATACATTATATGCATATGTTTGTTTTGTTTGGTTGTGCATTAATTGGGCTTGCTTATGTGATTATTATGCTTACCTATTATATCTGCTACCTGCTGTATCTGTATTATACTTGTGTTTGCATTTTCTGCTTGCTTGTTTGTATGGTCCCACCAGAGTTGGAGGTTTTGGAGGAAAGTAGACGACAGAGGATTTCGGTTAGGGTTTAGTTAAGATTTAGAACCTTAGATGACCTACCCTATTTATGGTTTACAATTTATTATATTTAAGTTTTATAATCTGAGCGTCGAAGTTCTAGGATTGCCTTTGACTTTCTCGAGACCTTATATGTTAGTTATGTGGGCACCGTTACCATGTTGAGAACCTCAGGTTCTCACCCCATACATATTTTGTGGTTTTCAGATGCAGGTCGAGAGGCACCTCATTGAGGCATTCTGGGAGCTTCTGTCAGTGAAGGATCTTTGTCTTTTGGGTTTATGTTTTGGTTAAGTTGTACATATAGATACTATTATATCTCCACTATGTATATTTTATGTTTTGTCCCTCTTAGAGGTCGACTTGGAGAAACAGGTTCTGCAAATTGTATTTTGGGTCTTTTGGAAACTTTATGTATATTATATATGTGCGTGCGTGCGTGCGTGTGTGTGTGTGTGTGTGTGTGTGTGTGTGTGTGTGTGTGCTTTGGCCGGTTCTAGCTTTGCGAGCCGAGTCGGAAGTCTTGCTATATGTATAATTGGAATTCTTCTCTTATATTTATGTGTATACGTCGTTTAACTCTTATCTTGTTTATCGCTTACGCGAGCGATACGCTTTTCTGTTTAATGCTTTGCTTAACTCTTCTTCACAGGCTTCTCATTGAAATTTCTTTTCAACTATATTGTATATATGATTTTACTTTTAGAGGTTGTATTACCTCGTCATCTCGGTTTTATGACTTAAGCATAAGACTCTATGTGGTAGGGTATTACAGTGCATGAAGTGAAAGATTATGAGAAATTGTGTTTAATTGGAGTTTTAATAAGTTCAAAATATGAATCCAGATTTTGGTAATTAACTTATGGTTTTTTGAAAAAGGTTCGGTTTTTGGATGAAAAATAGTTAGTTTTAAAAAAGATTCATAAGACGAACGATGATCACTACAATCAAGAAAAACATTTTTCTTTTAGATATCCGCTTATGACAATTCTTAAAAACCCTCTACTGAGAACTAGCAAGGACGATGTTCTCACCTCCTACAGATTTTCCTTTTTAGGACGGACGAAGAGTCTAAAGAGTTTCTTTTGAGCATCTAATTGTATTTTATGTTATTGTATGTATACTTATAGTTTTTCCTCGAGATTTGTAATGATATGTATGTATGTATATTTGTAAGTTACTTGTATAAGAAGTTTGGTATGTATATGTAAATATATATGAGGATAAATGGATTAAATGGATTATATATGCATGTTTGATTGAAATAAAAAGTATTTTTAAAGAAAACAGCGGTATGATTTCGAGTTAAAGGCTCATATTGTAAAATCTGAGAAAATTATAAAAGAATTAATTGGATAATTAATCATTAAGTTAAAATAGTTAAAACGCGCCCGGACGGAGTAAAAGATCCAGATTAAGGAATTTGAAGATTTAACTATGATAATTGATTCAGTGAATTTTTTCGAGTGGGAGAAAGTAATCTTCTACGAAAATACGCATAAAAATGCGCACTGGTAATTCAATTGGCTGTACCGGGTTAAATTTTTCTGGTACTGCGAGTCAGTAAATTAATTATAATTTATAAGTGAATAAAATTAAGAATTTAGAATTTATGATTTGAGAAGTTAGAAATATTTAAAATATGAATTTAAACACTAATCTTAAAGGTTTTGGTCCAAAATTAGGCCAACGGGCTAAATCGAGTGAACTGGACCCAAGTGGCCCAAGCCCACACTATATAAAGATCTATTTCAATACAAAAATACCTCATTCTTCCCTCCTTTCAAAGAGAACACGGTGAGAGAGAAGAAGAGAGTAACCAAAACCTAGAGCACTATTCACCTTCATCTTGTTTTGTTTGTAACTTTTGATCCGGAGCTCCAATTGACAAGCCATTTGTGGCCACGCGTAGCTCTTCTCATCCTCTTCAATTTTATCTAAGCCTTGTGGTAAGAAATGCCCAGTTTTTTGCCCAGTCTTCTGTTCCTTACAAATTTACATTTTTGGTTATGGGGTTGTTGAATTATTATGATTTTGGTTGTTTAGGGATGCTCTAGTATGGATTCCTAGTGGGTTCCATCCACATTTCATGTGGGTTAAGGTAAAGAAGCTTAACTCTCTTCATTATCCCCAATTTCATGTATGAACCTCAGAATAAATGTCGAGATATATTGTTGTGACTAGATTATATGGAATAGAGAATTGTTAGGGCTGAATTTAGTGTGAAGTGAAACTTGCTTGGCAAATTTGGGTGGCGGACCTTTGAGATTGAGCGAGGAAAGGCTTCAAGGGTTGGAACCACTGACATTCAAGGTACGGGTTTGAGTTTCGAATAGGCATTATGTAAAGTTATGTGAATGCCTATGTTAGTTGTCCCTAGGATAGGATTGAAATGAATTTTATGTGTTTGTGATTAGTTGGTTGAGTATTGATGATTTGTTGTTGTTGTGAAATATGAGTTAAATTGTTGTGGATTTTGGACATGAGATATAATGAGTATGTTGTATGTGAATTGTGTTGCTTATTATGGCTATGCATATGGATATTGGGCCAGAGACCGTGAATGGGGTGAGAAGTCCCCTAAGAGGTACGTGTATGATATGTAATTAATTGTATGTGAAATTATTATGTTTGGTGATGAGGTTGATGATTGTTGAAATTGTGGAATGTTAGAAAGAAATTTAATGTGGGCATGATGAAGTGTGTTATGATGGTATATGTTGGTGAGAAATTATTGATGTGTATTGAATGATAACTATTAAGGTTGATGAGGGTTGATGTGATTTAGGTTGAATTATAAATGTATGAATGGAGGATTGGTGGAATTGGATGAATTGTGGTTTATTAATATTGAATATTGATAAGAATTGTTGGGAATGAATGATTGAGAGGATAATTGGTTTGGTTAGGCTTGGAATGGTTAGAAGTTGATGATGGAATGTTTGGAAGGCTTAGAAAAGGGTAAGGAAGTGGTTTGAATTGAATGGAATTGAGGAATTTGTCAAATTAAGTGTTTAGGTAAATTTGGTAAACCAGAATTTTAACCAACTTTGGTTGGCGTAACTTGGCCCTCGAAGCTTGGATTCGGGTGAATTAGCTTAAATTAAAGATAATTAAGAGAGATTTAAAACAGTATAAAGATTATTGAATTTGGAATTTTGTAGAGAAAGTTATGAATGTTGGAAGTTAGGGTAAAAAATCTGATTTCTGTGAGTTGCAGAAAATTTGAAAATCTGTCATGTGTGCCCACGCACACTTCTCTACGTACGCACAGAATAGAGTGGGTGTTTCAAGTTGTGCGTACGCATAACATCATGTGTACGCACAAGCCGGAAAAGCCTTCTAGTGCGTGCGTACGCACACAACCTGTACGCACGCACAGATCATGTTTTTCAATAAAAACCTCTATTTTTACCCATTTTACCTTTCTGACAAGCTTGTAAACTTCTGTGACACTTGTTTAAAACCTTTTTGCTAGTATTTAGACTTTGAATCAAGGGAAAACACAATAAGTGAATTAAAAAGGGGTATTTTAGTTATGAGTTTAGAGCCGGAGATGAAATAGGGTTAGTAAATTTACTAAAAATATCATCACCTCTATTAGACTTCACAATCTCTATTTTTCTATCTAATTGCCTCTCAACCTCATTAATGAATATTTCAAGAACATTCACAAATTGAACCTTTTTATGCAAAATACATAAATAACAATACCAAGAGAAGTCATTAATAAAAGTGATAAAATACTTTTCACCTCCCTAAAATGGATTATCAAAAAGATCACAAATATCAGTGTGTATCAACTCAAGTAGTTGACTACTTCTTGTGGTTGGATTTTTTAAAATGGTTTTAGTTTGCTTTCTTTTAGTGCAAGCCACACACGCAACCTTATAAAAACAATTCAGTTTAGGTAAAATCTCATTTTTCATTAACCTCAACATTCTTTCTTTAGATATATGACATAATCTTTTATACCACAAGAAAATAGAATTTTCAATAAGTGTATCACATTTATTACTAGTACTGCACTCAATATTAAATAGGGATTCAATAAAGTTAACATCAAAATTGAAACAATATAAACCATCTACTAAAGTACTAGAACCATAATAATAATAATAATAAAGTTTATATAATGAAAAAGTACTATGTCCAATCTTAAAATTAAAACCTACATTGTTCAAATTTGAGACAGAAACTAAATTCCTGGTACATCCAAGAATATAAAGATACTTTTCTAGATTTAAACATCAACTACTGTTCTGAATCAATTTATATGTCCCAATTTCTTTAGTTTGTGACTTCATTTTGTTTCCCATGTATAAGAAGTTTTTAGTTTCTTTTATGGGCGGGATCAAAAGATATTCTTGTATAATATGTGACACATGAGTAGTTGTACCAGAATCTAACCATCAACTATTATTAGGTACTTTAACAAGATTTTATTCGAAACTTATTAAATTATAGTAAGGGTAAAGTATATTTTTTGTCCCTAATGTTTGTTAAAAGTTTTAAAAGTATCCCTAAGTTTTAATTTATTTCAATTTTATCTTTCAAGTTTTCGATTTGCATCAATTTTATCCTTATAATTAATTTTTTGATAATTAATATTCTTCTTTCCAATTATACCCCTCCTCTATCCCACCACCATCATCATCATCACACTCCTCTCTCTTTCTCTCTCTCTGTCTTCCCCCCGTCCTCACCATCATCTCCTCCACCGTGAACAACCACTATCAACCTCCTTCTCCATCATCATTGGCCATACCCCTTTTTCTCCTTCGTTCTCCTTTCTCCTCCGACCCTCCATCTCCACCAACGTCGGCATCAGCCGCAATTCCTTCCGTCTTGGGAAATTCGTTCAAGACCTCAACGCACTCTAAACCCTACACAAACCGCACGTCTCCTCAGATCTTGACTTCTTTCTCTCCGTCGTCGCCTTCGACAGCGAGGGAGTCTATTACTTCATCGAACAACTCGTGTGGCTCGCCAAATTGGGACTCATCGAGCTGAAGTGGTCACGTTCATTCAGAGGAGGTCCGAGGAGATGGACGGAGATGAAATAGGGTTAGGAGCACTGAAGCCAAATGGAGCTTCGAGGAGGATTTTCGCGTTCTGTGAAGAGCAATAGGGTTAGGAAAAGTTGTGGAGTTGGTATGGTTTTTCGAAATTTCATGTTAACTTTTAGTTCAAATCAATGAAAATTTTTCTTCTGAAATGGTCATTGATGGGTACAAATTTGAGCTTGAACACTGACAAAGATAAATATTGTTGTAGCTTGTGGTGGTGGAATATTACATTTATTTCTACAGTTTTGTAATTGACACCATCAGTAGCCATGGGGACAGAGCATGAATTAGAAAAAGGGAAATAATGCTTATTCCAATATCCCCTTGTACTTAGATTGTTTGATTTGTCCTTGGATGATCTCTTCATATTCTATGGGAACTTGAAAAGAAATGTTCCAAAATGTTAAATACAAATAGATGGGTACTTTTACATAATGGCCGTGATGGAGAGTCGGAGGAAAAAGAAGAAAGAAGGAAAAAAGAGATGATGATGATGAAGATGATGGGATAGGAGAGGGGTATAATTGGAAAGAAAAATATTAATTATAACAAATTAAATATAAGGATAAAATTGATGCAAATCAAAAACTTGAAGGACAAAATTGAAACAAATTAAAACTTAGAGATATTTTTGAAATTTTTAACACACATCAAGGATAAAAAATATACTTTACCCTTATAATAAATACCTTTCTTTTCAAATCATTTCTTTCTTTCTTTCTGGACAATTTTTCTTCACATGTCCAATTTTGTTACAGAAAAAATATTTCAGCACCTTCTTTTTGAACATTAACGTCATAGATTTTTAGTGAAGCATTGTCCGTCTTATCATTTTTACCTGGCTTGTTCTTACTATGGGTGAACATGGATCGGATAATATCCGTAGATCCGTGGTATTTATCCGCATCCGATATACAAATTGCGGATATTATCTTATTCGCAAGATCATCGAATCAGATCGGATTCGAGCCACACTTTAATTGGATTGGATCGCGGATATCACGTCTATTATACAGGGGCGGAGCTACACATATGGAAAGGGGGCAATGCACCCCCTTTTTAATTTTTGTTAAAAAAAAGGAATAATAGACATAACCCCTCTTTTTTTTTTATTTCACAGCCTCCCTCCTTTTTTTTGGGTACACTTTTTCAGTCATCCTTTCATTCATAAAAAAAATCAATCCATTTTTATATAACATTAACAAAGTATAATAGTTTTAGGCTTAGTCTAATATTTTACTTTATTTAAAAAATAAAATATAAATTTTTTTTCTCTCAATATCTTCATTCACTCAAATTTCCCACTTTTACTTTGCAGCAGGTAATAATTTTAGTAAATTTAAACACTGCCCCCCTAAATTGTTAGTCTAGCTCTGCCCCTGCGTCTATATATATATATATGAAATAAATAGTATATATAGTTAAATTTAGTTTTTCTCTTTTTAGAAACTTAAAAAATT
>NC_029791.2:119898249-119956231 GCF_000816755.2 Arachis ipaensis | reverse complement strand
TCTGACTCTATATTTATATTTTATGTAATTTTTTAATATGATATTTTTTAATTTTGTATGCTCTAAATTTATTTGAAATTAGTTTTTTTAAACATTTTCTATTTTACAGACATGTAGATATATCTGATATCCGATCTATAACGGATTTGAACATAAAAAATGCAAATATTATATCCGATCCAATGAATTTACTGCAGATCGGATTAAAATTTTGCCTATATTTAATTCGATCTGATCCGTGTGCAACCCTAGTCCTTACTACTATTAGATCTAGCTTGAATTGTGAGATGGAGAAAGTGACCTTTCATATTCTTTAATCTCCCTTCCTCTTGAATTAACATGGTCTTAATTTCTTAAAAAATTATTTTTTTAAAAGTATTGTAATTATAATTTACTTGAAATTGACCAAATTTAGGCATAAATGAGTTCATGATAAATTAGAAAAAAAAAAAAAAGACTCACTCACATTCATACCTATAAATTTCAACTTTCCTGCCAAATTAGACATTCTAGTCATATAATCATGAATGAATTTTGACCATTCAAATTTTTTAAATGTCAATTCTATCATAAAGTTGCTCACAATGAACATACTAATTGTCTCCGATTAAGAATATTCCTTAACTTTAGTCATAAAATTCTTGGCAGTATCTATCTTAGGCATGGATGGTTTAACATTTTCAACCATTATCATTATCATTAAAATCAAACTTAACCTGTTTGATCGTTTTCAAGTCTCATAAAGAGACTTGTACTTTTTAAAACTAGTCTTAGTAATCTGTGTTGGCTTCTGATCTATAATTAATGCCATATCTAAGTCAATAACACCCAATTAAAATTGGATTTTCTCAGATAATTAGTAGAGTTAAGTCCATTAAACTTGACAATGTCATTGCTTGAGCCAAACAAATTCATGAAAGCTATAAATATAATACAAATTCGCACAATAATGTTTTGAACAATCAAATAATATATCAATGTTCTCCTTTGAGTACTACATTAACATACAACAACACAATAATGCTAATTAAATTAATTTAATTTACTTATCATATATGCACTAACTAAAAATATTTAGGGTTAAGTATTTTTTTCGTCCTTAAGGTCTGGGGTGAAAATCAAATTCGTCCCCGACCTTTTTTTGTTATTAAACTCATCCTTAACATTACAAAACGTTATAAAATCGTCATTTTCACAAAAAAAAAAATTTTAGACAATTTTATCCCGGATAAAAATAACCACCTTTAACCCTTTTCCACCCACTCTCACCACTAACACACTTACAGAATTCCTCCTTCTCCCTCCTTTCTTTATCACAATCACCATTACCACCATCACCATCACACCTTCTTGCCTTTCTATTACCAGTTCATGAACCTTAACCACTACCACCCTACCTACTATCTCCAACCTTTTCCTTCCCATCTCAGATTTCATCATCATTATCAATATATATTCTTCAATTCAACTATAAGAATCCCTAATCTTTAGGTAAATAAAATGATTACTTCCCAAAATCCACAAGATAAATGTGAACAACATAAAATCAAATCGTAAGAACCCAAAATTTCAGTTCAATTCACAAAACCATATAAGATCATAGTTAACAGTAGATTACACAAACAAAACTCAGAAACTGCCACGAACAAAACAAAAAAATTGAAAATTTTCAATGAACCCAGATCATGATTCAGTTTCGGATTACATAGAAATGAATCAAAATTGTTCCTTTCGAAGAAGGAAGATCTAAAACGACTGAAAATCACTTAATAAAAAAAAAGAGGGAATTAATAGAAAGGAGAAGATTTTACATTTTTGACAAGGATGAAGTTGGCGGCAGTGACGGTGGTGACTATACCGCCGAAGAGGGTGACAGGACCGGTAAGGAGACTCCATGTTTGGTGAATCTTAATCTTCTTTTTCTTCTTCTTCTTCTGAAACCATTACTCTTCAACGGCGACAGTGGCACTCAATCCCGCAGCCACCACCATTGAATGAAGAAAGAGAGAGCACGAGCAAAGAGAGCGCTCGCGTCGCAAATGCCGCCACTGGTCTTCGAAATGGTCGTTGGAGAAGGGAGGAAAGGGAGATATGAACCTGAGAAAAGGGAGATCCGAAATTGGAAAATGCGAGGAGGGCGAGGGCCAGGCGTGTTGCTGCGAGGGTGAGTCGCGGCGCTGGCGAGGGGGAGTCGCGACACTGCGAGGGCGACGGTGAGTCGTGACGGCGACGGCCAGGCGTGGCGAGGCTTCCTTCTCTCCGAGTCTCTGCTTTTCTTTCTCTCTCTTCTGGAGATGTCAACGAGAAGAACTAAAGAAGGGGTTGTGATGAACATGATGAAATTAAGATGAAGGGTAGTTTTGTCAAAAAATTAGGGAAAGGAGGATTTTATAACGTTTTGTAACATTAAAGATGATTTTTATAATAAAAAATGGTCGTGAACGAATTTGATTTTCACCCCAGACCTTAAAGACGAAAAAAGTACTTAACTCAAATATTTAATATCTTTAAATATTTAAATATTTCTAATACTATACATACATACCAGTAATCTTGCCAATTTAATATAAGAATAATTAATCAATCTTTACATGTGATCCTTAAATGTCTCATAACAACAAACACAAAATATATTTATATATTATCATATTTGACCACTTTGATGGTTAACAAATCTGCTCTAAATACACGAAAAGAAAAATACACTACTAGAACATTCAAATAATATTTATTTGGTTTATGCAAATTTTGGAAAATTTATGAATAATTATAAATCTCATAACTTTGCTTTGATATCATATATTAGTTTTTATTTCTGTAATTAATATAGAAATTATTTTTAATACCAATAAAAAATCTTAAAATTTATGATGATCACATATTCACATGATAAGAGCATAATTATAAAACATATTCATATCCTTTCAGTGAGTTTTGAGATGTTATTCTTGACGTGTGGTTATTTTTTGATGTCAAAATTTAGTTTTGATACAAAGTCTTGTGACTTGTGAGTTATAGACACGCCATATTTTAACCAAGTTATTTTACAATCTCCTAATAAGTTTTTGTTTTTGGGTGTTTTCTCCGTTTCTTTCTTCTATCTTTTCACTTTTTATTGATGATATAAAGAAATAGCTATTGTTCAGCAGAGATTTTTTTTCTTTTCTTGTCACATTTCTTTTTAAAAAACGTAACCTTTATTTTCCTATTCTAAAGAGAGAGGAGAAGGATACCTTTTATTATTTAAAATTTCACTAATTCTATTTCTTTTATTGAGTAACAACTATCATATTTTATTCAATATAATTAGAATTAGTTTTATTAATTACATAGACCACATTATTATTTTAATAAAATAACTTACATCATTTACCAAAAATGTATGTGTGATCTTTAATTAAATGATATATTTTTGTTATCACTAAATTTATTATGCAGTATTAAACTAATATATAAGAGATTTAGTTATTGCTACGTCATTTGTAACAATTTAACTGTCTTTTGAATTTAAAATACATTTAAATATATTTTGTTAGTTGAATAAGTTAAGATTATGAAGTTCTAGTACTTTGAAGATTTATTGTGTTATTTACTAAAATTTTATGCCATTTATAATTTTTTTTTTTTGTGATTGAGAAAAAAAACACAGAGAGCAACTAAGTTGGAGAGGACATTTCCTTCCTAATAGGCTCTTGAACAACAAAACAAGTGAGAAGGTATTCTATATAAAGAAGACTATGGCGCGCCGCTGTCCTCGCTAAAAGATCAACAGTTGAGTTCGCTATTTTCTGGATCAAATGGACATGAACCACCCAATTCCGTTGCAACATCTCAGCCATCTTCAAAAGAAGGTCATTAAAATCTGTACCTTCTCGATATCCTCGGCCAAATCTTCCAATATCTTCGGCCAACAAACTATACAACCGAGAATAAGTCTACCAAGTCAAATCATGCCGATATCCTTGTGTAACAGAATTCGGAAACCCAATCCTAATAACAAACAACACCGAGCATTACTCGAAGATTAACCTATTTAAACAGACGAGCATAACTCGTCAATGTATGAGACAGAGAGACACGAGTAATCAACGGTTCACAAGAGATATCGAGCAATCATTATCTACCCATCTTTTCTCAGTTTTATTTTCTAAACGTTATTTCTTTTAAGTTTCTTATTCTCATAACTGACTTGAGCGTCGGAGTCATTTTTGCAGGGACCATGCAGAGGTCAACAGTTCGCAAGAGAACGCTTCCGAGTCCTCTCCTGGCCGTGACGCCGAGTACACTTCGGGAGCATACTCTGGACGGAACAATTGGCGCCCACCGTGGGGCCCGATTTTTTCATTTTCAAGTGTAACCCCATACACCTTGTGCTCTTTTTTGCCTTTTCAGGAACGGAAGCAGGACGGATCAATCGGGCACCCATCAACATGTCGGTCCCGACCTCGTAGCAGCAAACGCAGCGCTGCTCGCAGAAAATCAGCGAATGGTCGAGCTATTAGCCACCTTGCAAAATAAAGGTGAAAGGAAAAATGTCAACAAGGAAGTGAACACTGGCAAGACGAACACCAATCAGAGTCCAATTCCAAGACGGAGGAGAAAGCCCCAAAAACAGGGAGGCGGCGGGCTAATCCCTTTTCTGAAGAAATTATGAGCTTTAAGATGCCTCAAAACTTCACACTCCCTATGACGCTGGTACCTTATAAAGGGATCGGAGATCCTAAAATTCATGTTACTAAATTTGAATCCATGATGTTCCTCAATAGTGACTCCGATCCCATATTATGTTGTTCCTTCCCTACTTTTTTAGATGGTACCGCGCTGTTGTGGTTTTCCAATTTGCCTGCAGGTTCAATAACGAGTTTCGACGATTTCTCCAAGCTATTTATTAATCAGTTTGCGGCCTCCAAGATTTACGTACGAGATTCAGACTACCTCAGTACTATCAATCAAGGACTGCACGAGAGCCTAAAGGATTATACGACCCGCTTTACAACAGCGGCTATGGAGATTCCCGACCTTAATCCCGAAGTCCAACTGCATGCCATAAAAAGCGGCTTGCGCCCAGAAAAATTCCAAGAAGCAATAGCAGTAGCAAAGCCAAAGACACTGGAGGAGTTTCGAGAAAAAGCAACCAGACAAATCGAAATAGAAGAATTGCGAGAAAATCGGAGGAATGAAAGGCAGCCGAACAAAAGGGATGAGGATAAGCCAACCGCCAAAGACACTAAGAAGCCTTTCAGGCTAACGCCAAAGTACGATTCATACACAAGATTCAATGCCAGGAGAGAAGACATCATCAAGGAGATACTACATAACAAACTAATAAAGCCACCGAGCAGGACCGGCTCATACCAAGACCAGTGTTATGTGGACAAATCCAAACGCTGTGCCTTTCATCAGAAGTTCGGCCACACCATTGATGAATGTGTGGTCGCAAAAGACCTCTTGGAAAGACTAGCAAGACAAGGGCACCTGGACAAATACATCAGTAGCAAAACAAGGGCGACCTCCGACGACCCTAATGACCGACGCCAAGAGCGAGCTTCGCACACCTCGGACAAAGCCAGAGACCAACCCCCACCAACCAGGGGAATCAATTGCATCTCTGGAGGATTCGTGAGCGGAGGTGAAACAAGCTCGGCACGAAAGCGACGATACAGGGACAAGTTAACACTCCAGCGGACGGCCGATGTGTTGACTAGCAAACCGAGAATACCCAACATATCTTTCAAACAGTCAGACTGTCAAACCAACTCAGATAATCTGGATGACCATGTAGTAATCTCTATTCAAGCAGGGGACCTCCTAGTAAAGAAAGCCCTCCTCGACCCCGGCAACAGTGCTGACGTCCTTTTCTATTCAACTTTCAAAAGGATGAAACTCAGCGAACGAACTCTGCTGCCATTTTCAGGGGAGCTAATTGGATTTTCAGGGGAGCGTGTGTCAATCCTCGACAGCATCTGGCTGAAAACGACCTTAGGAGAACATCCCATGAGCAAAGCCAAGGATGTGCAGTTCTTCGTAGTCGATTGCATTAGCCCATATAATATTATTTCTGGGCAGACCTTTCCTAAATTCTTTCGGCGCCATTGTTTCCACGCTCCATTTGTGTGTCAAATTTCAGGTGCAAGAGGACCAAATAGCCACCATACACTCCGACCACATTGAAGCTCGCAGGTGTTACAATGAAAGCTTGAAAATCAGAACAGACATCCGACAAGGAGCCGGGCTGACTCAAGGAACATATAACGTTGCTAACATATCGGGTACTACCGAGCTCGATCCAAGAGGAGACCTCCATGACAAGCCAACACCAATCGACGAACTTGAAAAGGTACAATTAGATAACAACATTAACCACTATACTCACATCAGCTCTTCTCTCCTTTCAGGAACAAAACAGAAGATAACAAGTCTACTTCAGCAAAACGCCGACCTTTTTGCCTGGACACCAGCAGATATGCCTGGCATTGATCCAAACCTCATATGCCACAAATTACAAATTGATCCAAGGGCACGACCTATTTCTCAAAAAAAATGCAACATGGGAGACGAGAAGCGCGCAGCATGTCTCGAGGAAACCCAGAAGCTCCTCCAAGCAGGATTCATAGAAGAGCTCCGATTCACAACATGGCTATCAAACATGGTTATGGTAAGAAAAGCCTCAGGTAAGTGGCGAATGTGCGTATACTTCACTAACTTGAATAAAGCGTGCCCCAAGGATGCTTATCCACTCCCATGCATAGACAAACTGGTAGATAATGCATCAGGATATAATGTTTTAAGCCTTTTAGACGCATATTCTGGTTACAATCAGATATTAATGCATCCAAGAGATAAGGATAAGACAGCTTTCATAACTGAATTGGGAAATTACTGTTATACTGTTATGCCTTTTGGGCTTTAAAAATGCAGGGGCTACCTACCAACGCCTCATGGACAAGGTCTTCAACAAACAAATAGGGAGAAATCTGGAAGTATACGTTGATGACATGGTCGTCAAAACTCAACAAGAACAAACCCATGATGTCGACCTCGAAGAAGTGTTCGGTCAGTTAAGGAAACACAACCTGCGACTCAACCCGGAGAAGTGCGCCTTCGGAGTTAAAGGAGGAAAGTTCCTAGGCTTCATGCTGACATCAAGAGGCATTGAGGCCAATCCCGAAAAATGTGAAGCAATCATTAACATGAGAAGTCCCCGAACAATAAAGGAAGTCCAGAGACTAAATGGAAGGCTAGCCACACTCTCTCGATTCCTACCAAGTGTATCAACACATTCTCAGCATTTTTTCAACATACTAAAAAGGCAAACAAAGTTCAACTGAAACACGGAATGTGAAGCAGCTTTTCAGAAGTTGAAATCCATAATCTCGTCACCACCGATCTTACAGAAGCCGAACTTAGAAAAACCACTATTACTATACTTATCGGTATCCTCGAAGGCTATCAGTTCAGTACTCGTCACGGAGATACAAGATAAGCAAGAGCCAGTCTACTTCGTCAGTAAAACATTACAAAATGCCGAACTCAGATACCCACCAATGGAGAAGCTAGCATATGCACTAATACTTACGGCAAGAAGATTAAGACACTACTTCCAAAGCAATAAAGTCATCGTTAAAACAAATCAGCCTCTGCGACAGATCCTCACCTGACCCGAGGTCTCAGGAAGACTCACCAAATGGTCAATAGAATTATCCGAATTTGACATAACATACGAGCCGAGGACGACAATAAGGGCGCAATTCTTAGCAGATTTTCTAGCTAAATTAACAGACCAAGCAGATCATGAACACACTTGGGAGCTCTATGTAGATGAGGCTTCAAACTCAGAAGGATCGGGAGCAGGCGTATATCTAACAGACAAATCCGACCTCCAAGCAGAACAATCAATCAGATTCTCATTCCAAACAAGCAACAATCAAGCCGAGTATGAAGCTCTACTTGCCGGCCTTCGACTTGCATAGTCTTTAAACATAACACACCTACAGGTATATTGTGACTCACAACTGGTGGTACAACAGGTAACCGGGAATTTTCAGGTAAAGGACCAATTATTAGAAAAATATCACGCACTGGTAAGAGAACTCATACCTCAGTTTACTTCAATACACATAACACATATAGCTTGGGAACAAAACACCCGAGCAGATGCTTTATCAAAACTAGCAACAACTAGGAAATGTATGCATGATTCTGTTATATCTCAGCTAACCCTCGCTGAACCGAGTTTTAGCAAAAGAATATTCTCTATATCACAGGAACAAGACTGGAGAGCAACATACAAACAATACCCACAAACTGGAACCATACCAACACCTATCAAGGATGAAAGAGCATTCAAAAGGCGAGCAGCATCCTTCACACTGATAGGAACAGAACTATACAAGCAAGGCTTCTCCCAACCACTGCTAAGATGTCTAAACACGGATGAAGCTAAGATCGCCATGGACGTGGCCCATGAAGGAGTATGCGGTAACCACATTGGAGGAATAAGCCTGGCATCTAAGGTTGCCAGAGCAGGTTATTATTGGCCAACAATGAAGAGCGATTGTATCGAAAAGGTAAGGAGATGCGACAGCTGCCAAAAGCACGCACCACTAATACTTAACCCGGCCGAGAACCTACATACCTCGGAGGTAAGCTGGCCATTTTATAAATGGGGCTTGATATTCTCGGCCCCTTCCCCAAAGCTCCCGGGCAGGTAAAGTATTTACTTGTAGCAATTGACTATTTTTCAAAATGGATAAAAGCAACGCCTTTAGCAAAAATAGGGGCTGAAAAGGTCCGAGCTTTTCTTTGGAAAAACATTATTTGTCGTTTTGGTATACCACATGCTATTATAACTGACAATGGTCGGCAGTTTACCGATCAAAGCTTGGCAGAATTTTTGCAGGGCTTCAAAATTAAGCATCACTTTTCATTAGTAGAACACCCGCAAACAAACGGACTCGCCGAGGCAGCTAACAAAGTAATTCTTATCGCACTTAAGAAAAAGCTCGGCAAGGCTAAAGGAGAATGGGCGGAGCTAATCCCAGAAATAATGTGGAGTTACAATACAACAAAACAAACAACCACCAAGGAGACTCATTACCGACTTGTTTACGGTGCCGACGCAATGATCCCAGTCGAGATCGCCCTAACATCAGGAAGAACAACACAAACATCGGCACCAAACAATGATAACGTCAGACAAGCAGAATTGGATACAATAGAGGAAGACAGATACAAAGCTGAGATAAGGCACAAGGCAATGCAAAGCATAATAAAAAGAAAATACAACAAAATGGTCAAACCTAGGTCCTTCGCCACGGAAGACCTTGTCTTAAGACGAACGGAGGAAGCACGGAAACCACAAACACATGGAAAGCTCGCCGCAACATGGGAAGGCCCTTACCGAATAATATAAATACTCTGCAAGGGAGCATATAAACTTCAAACATTACAAGGAAATGACATCCCTGGAATATGGAATGTATCATCTCTTAGATCTTACTTATCATAAGAAGATATGGCCATGGGGAGACACTCTTTTTCCTACTCACAAGGTTTTTCCCAAAAAATAGGATTTTTCTTGGAGAGGTTTTAATGAGGTCCCCCACCTCATATCAGTCATGTACTCAACAAAAATAATCAAATATACACATTTCTAATCAGGACATCTATTTATCATACCAACTACTCCAATATGTCAAATATTGAGTTAATGTGCGCACATTCAAAATCAAAGTATCAAACACCCTATACGGGTACAAAACACCTAAGTTCAATTAAATAAACATTAATTACAAAAGCAGTCCTCTAATCTGCTCCTTTCTCCACTGATTCACTTTCACCCTGATTCTCAGGCAGGGTACCATCATCTACAAGGCGACCACCGCTTACAATCTTCGTAACATCAAGCAAACTCACATCAGCATCCGGAGCAACGACACCAATCTGAGCTACAGCTCGATCAAAGCCAAGGGTAAAGGTAGTCAAAACCTCTTCCTCAAGCTCGGCAACCCTTGCCTTCAATCCCACCAGCTTGGTAACATTTGCCTCCAAATCCCCCTTCAGCTTACCAACTTCAGTTTCAGAAGCCTTCTTCACATTCTTTACCTCAGCCCTTAACTTCTCAATCTTCAAATCCCTCTCTTGCAATGATTCCTTAAGCTTTTTCACAGCAGCCACATTATCTGCATCCAATATAGCATCCAATTCAGAGGTGCGACCAATCGATAGCAAACGAGCACCCATGACCTAAAATACAAAGGTCGTCAGTCAATACTCAAAAAATTAAACAAAAGAAATAACACCACGAATAAAACAAACCTGCAGATAATGTGCGACCCCTATTTTTCCAGCATCATGAATCATCTTCACATCAGCATCAACCTGGGCAAACTCATCAGCCACTGCCATGAATGGAAAAGAAGCCGACCATATAGAATTACTCGGCCCATCTCTATTACCATGAAGGACAAGCTGACTCTGGTAGGCAGACTCAATCTCCTCTGCCGTAAAGACAGCATTATCCTCCTTCACTCCAGTCAGATCCACCACCTTCAAAGGTCCCCCACCTCTTTTCCTTTTAAGAGGAATCTCTTGACCAACAGAACCCCCACCCTCCTTTGCCACATTTGTTGAAGATCCCTCCTTTTCCTTCTTCTTAGCCTTAGAAATGAAAGCTTTCAAATTAGCAGTGGTTAAAGTTGAAGCCTTTTCACCTAGCAAAAACAGCCAACAAAATCAATAACTTTCGAAAACATTAAACACAACAACAAACCAACACAAAGTATACCTAGATATTCATCTAAAGCCTCCCTATCCCCCTCAAGCCTCAGTAAGGCCTGAATAGACAAAAGCTCGGAGGAGGACATAGCAGACATAAGAAACCCAATCAGATAATCTTCACTCTTAACCCTATCCTCGCAGTCTAAAACCTGCCGAGGATCAGCAAACCAGAAAATCGGAAACCTCTCTTCCATCATAGCGTCAAGATAAAACGGGTAACACTCCTCACAAATCTGAACCTTCACAAAGAACTCCTTGAAATCCTTAAAAGAAGACTTGTACAGGCTGAAGATAGCTCGTCCAGGATGACTACTTAAGTTCACCCAGCCACCCTTTCAAACACCTTTCGCTTGAAATAACGAAAAGAAAACCCCAAGGGAAGGATAACAACCCAGATACTCCATAAGACACTCAAAGGCACGAACAAAAGCCCACGAATTAGGGTGAAGCTGCGTGGGAGCACAATTCAGCAGAGACAACACACCACACTGAAAATCAGTAAAGGAAAAGCGAACACCCAATTCCGTCAACATGCACGTATACACATAGAAATAAGCCCAGTCATCCCTTTTCTCACATACTCTATCACTCTTCTCGCAAGGTAAGAACCTAACCCTCAAACTATCTCCACCCCTGACCCACCTCGCACTATTCAACTGCGACAACATATCAGAACTACTAAACACCGAAACCCGTGACTTAACGTCGCCATCAACCCAACCATAAGGGTCATTTCCATCCACAGCAACTCCCTTCTTACCCATGCAAGCCAACTACAAACAGTAACGAAAAGACAAAAGAAAACTGAAAGAAGGTTACCTTTCTTACTCATCTTGCTACTCAAAAACAAAAACCAAACTTGCAGAAGTCTAACGGATAGGGGGACAAGGAGTTACTTCGACACATTACCCCACGTAGCCCCCTCCACTTCCCCATTAACCACAACTGGCGTCTCCCCACTTCCCGCCTTAAAAAAAAAACACACACAACACATTTTACGCAAGGCCCAATTTATCAGGCCCAAAAACAAACAAGCTTCGCAAGAGGAATATGTTGAGCTTGGGGGCTCCCCAGGCAATAGATCCACATTAACAAAAAGCTCCAAAAACAACAGGCCGAGGATATAGAAAAGCTCAACATGTTTCTCATGCCGAGCTTGGGGGCTGTGTACCTTCCCGATATCCTCGGCCAAATCTTCCAATATCTTCGGCCAACAAACTATACAACCGAGAATAAGTCCACCAAGTCAAATCATGCCGATATCCTTGCGTAACAGAATTCGGAAGCCCAATCCTAATAACAAACAACACCGAGCATTACTCAAAGATTAACCTATTTAAACAGACAAACATAACTCGTCAAGGTATGAGAAAGAGAGACACGAGTAATCAACGGTTCACAAGAGATATCGAGCAATCATTATCTACCCATCTTTTCTTAGTTTTATTTTCTGAACGTTATTTCTTTTAAATTTCTTATTCTCATAACTGACTTGAGCGTCGGAGTCCTTTTTGCAGGGACCACGCAGAGGTCAACAGTTCGCAAGAGAACGCTTCCGAGTCCTCTCCTGGTCGTGACGTCGAGTACACTTCGGGAGCATACTCTGGACGGAACAAAATCTCTTCGTATCACCACATAATCCTTGGTAATCAAAAGATAAGCCTCCAAGCAATCTGTTTCACAAATAATCTCTTTATTCTCAAAATCTCAGGCTAAGCAAAGGCCCCTTCAAATGGCATAAAGCTCATACCAAGTGATCGAACCTGTTGAAATATTTGCAGAGCAGCCTGTCAACCACTTACCAGTATCATTCTTAAGGACATACCCAAATCCAGCAAGATGATATTGCTCAAAGAAACTTGCATCGTAATTAAGTGTCACAACATTTAAAGGAGGAGGACACCGGGAATCAATCAAAGAAAGATGGGAAGTAACCTGATTAGTACACTTAACAATACCATATTCAGCCGTCAAATGTCTAGCAAGCATATATGCTTCAACTATCATTTGGATTGAAAATGTCATTTAATTATGTTATTCATAATTAAATGATGTATTTTTATTATTGTTAAACTAATGGTGTGATATTAAATTAAGATTATGATAATAAAAAGAATGAAAAAAAAAAAAGAAAAAGGGTAAAAATCAAACGACAAATAAAAAAATGAAAAAAAAAAGAAAAAAAAGATGATGATAATAAGAATGATAATCAAAATAGAGAAAGAAAAAAGAAGAAGATAACATAAATAAGATAGTGAAAAAATACACTTATATAAATTTGACATTTGACTTGGTTTTAAAAAAAAAAAATAATTGTAAAAAGGTTATAAGATATTTTTAATAAAAAATGGACAAAAAAATAAATTTAAATATTTTTAAATTTAAAAAAAATTTACCTATAATTTAAACTACAAAGTTAATACTTAATAGTAATTAACTGATTATCATTTATGATTTGAGATATTTTCTTGTGAGTCGTGATATTCCACGGTGGCACCGCGTTTTCTCTCTTTCCACTTTCCACTTTCCAGTTCAACGCCGTTTACCAGTCGCACTTCCCTCCACACTCTTCAATTCTGCCCCTTTTTCCCCTTTTCTCTTTTCTCTTTTCTCTTTTCTCTTCTTCAACCCCTTTTTCCCTCTTTCACTCGCAATTCCCACCTGAGAAATATCACTTTCTTCTTTCTTAGATGGATTTTGACCTGCTTCTTCATGCATCATCTACCTCCATTTTTTAATTCCAGTAATAGAAATCAACGCAGCAACAACAATTCCATGGATTCAAAGAAGCTCCGAAGGAAGCCCAAGCTCGAGCGCCGCAATGCCGTCAAGTACGTTGACTACGACGCCGACGGCTCCACCACCTCCTCACACGATGATTCCTCTTCTTCCGTCGGTGGCGGAAGCAGAAGCGATTCCATTTACACCCGATCCATGGATTTCTACGACCGAACTAGCTTCCGAATTGAGGGAACCGAGGGCGAGTTTGACCGGATTTGCCGGAGCTTGGGGCTCTCCGGCCCGGAGGACTTCGCCATACCGGCGGCGGCCTGGGAAGCCATGAAGGTCCGGTCGTCATCGGATATTCTCCCGAGGCTGAATCCGAGGGAAGAGCAAGTGCCACCGCGGCGGAGCGACGTCGTTGCGGTGGGTGAATTGGCCGAGGAATTCGAAGGTGGAGCTAGGGTTAGGGTTGATGAGACCAGTGGTTGCTGCGCGGAGAGCTCCAGTGGTGTATGCGGAGGAATCAAAGGGGTTCGTCCGCCGATGCTTAGGCCGCCGCCGGGGACCAAGGTGCCTGTGGTGGACAACACAAGCTCCACTTGGGACCTTCTAAGGGACTTTGCTCCAGAAGGTGCAGACAATGGCCACTTACTACAGATAGAACCAGATAAAGAAGACGAAGAAGAAGAAAAGCAAGTAGTAGTGGTGGAGGAAGGACGAGGTAAGAGAGAAGAGGAGGTGGAAGAAAGGGTGGATAATGCGGCGAGGATTGCGGAGATTGTTGCTGATCTTTCGGGGTCGTGTGGTTTTAGCACTTCAAATGAAGAAGATGATACTTCAAGCACTACCACAGGTCCAAGGTCTAACAATATATCTCCCAATGGAAGAATCAAGCGTATTATTACCTCTGGCGATTGGCAAAAGGGTGAGCTTCTTGGACGGGGTTCCTTTGGCTCAGTCTATGAAGGAATTTCTGGGTAAGGGTTTTTTTTTCCAAGTCCAGTTTGCATTTCACTTTTGCTTTCGCTTCAGCTTCCCGTTTTACTTTTGATATTGTAGAATACTAGAATGTATTTTAGAACTTCATCATAGTAATCTAACTAACTTGTTCATTTGGGCTACCTAGTGAAATTGATGCAGTGATACAGAATTGTAGAAATAAGAAAAATTTAATGATGCAAGCGGCGAAGCGGGATATGTTATACACGGGCAAATTTACTATAACTGATGTTAATTTTTGGGGAAAGGGTCTCGAAATTTTGGTGGAATGGTTAGTTACTGATAGAATAGATTCCATTCTATTCAACAAAAATTCTCGTTTTTTGTTTCTCCTCAGACTTCAGATGGAATATGTTTTTATCCAAACATGTGAATGAAATAATAACTCTCTTCCTATGGGCTCCAGTCCACTTCTTTGAACATCATCTTAGTCAACTCCCTTACATACCATCAATCCAAATATAGCCTCTGTGTTATGTTATGTTAGTCATAATTACTAACTTATAAATTTTATCTTCTGTATATTACTGCAGAGATGGATTCTTTTTTGCTGTGAAAGAGGTTTCACTGCTTGATCAAGATAATCAGGGAAAGCAAAGTATCTATCAACTGGAGCAGGTGAGAGGTTTATTCATTTATTGCTTCATGGTCTTTTCCCCCGTACTATACTTTTTCCATTAACTAACTCTTTTGTAACGTGTAAAAAAAAACTTGTAAATATTATGCTATATTGCTTGGTATTGTATAAAATGCTTCATTTTTCTCCTACTACATATATTGTTTTAAACTTTTTGCTTTGTCTTTTTCACAGGAGATAGCACTTTTGAGTCAGTTTGAACATGAGAACATAGTTCAATACTATGGCACAGAAACGGTACTTCATTCATGTCCTCTCTTTTCACTATTACTTCTATTTGGCCTTTGCTACTGTTGATTCCATGTTGAAAATTACCAGTACAGATTACACCAATGTAATAGGTCCCCTTATGGATCTCAAGATTTTTTTATCAGTATATGTGGAATGTTTTTTATTAGAGTCAGTTCATGATGTCATGATAGGCTATAAAATGTAGTCTAAGTTTGTATAGCAAGGGATCCGTAAGACTGCAAGAGCTAATAACATAAACTAAAAATTCAGAACACAGGTATTTAAGTTTTTTTTTTTGGGGGGGTAAACATATATTCAAAATGAGAATAAATTTTGCTGCATTTGGTGAATTGGAGAATGCTTAGTCCAACTACCAATATGGTGTATTCCTGAGAGCCTTAGTTCAATGCAACGTGACAAACAACTGAATGGCCATGGTCCTGTCATGGGTTTTTCAGCTGCATAATTCTATTCAATATTTCATTCTGGTTTTTACAAAGCTTCTTTAAGCTATAAGCAACTTTTGCTCTCAAGTGTTTCTCTCTTCCCCCTGTCTATATGTTTCCATAAGAGTTGTAATTGTGTTATGTAACCACTGTTTCATTCGCTTGATGTTATACAGGATGAATCAAAGCTGTATATCTTTCTTGAGCTTGTAACCAAAGGTTCTCTTGCAAGCCTTTATCACAGGTATACTCTTCGAGATTCCCAAGTCTCTGCCTACACAAGACAGATTCTGCATGGCTTGAAGTATCTTCACGATCGAAATGTGCTTCACAGGTGACTTTACATTTCTTTGCGTACACGCTCATAATTGCATAATGTATTCTTTGTAAATGATTTCTGTAATATTGGTTTCTCATTTTCCTTCTTGTTAGTAGGCTGTGTTCTTCTTATGTTCTTTGGGACAGGGCAGGGAAACATTTTGTAACTTGATTGCATGAACTAATTCATGTTTGGTTTTCAATTTTGGAAATTTTGTTAAGTAAATTTTCATCTTTGGGTTTAGCTCATGATGCCCTTTGAGTGTTGTTTTCGTACTTTCTATTTCAGTTAGTTAATTATCATGAAACAATCTCTCTAACTATGATCTAATTATGTTTTCCCCAATTTAAAGGGATATTAAATGTGCAAATATATTGGTGGATGCAAATGGATCTGTAAAGCTTGCTGATTTTGGATTGGCAAAGGTGAAAATCTTCCTCAGTTTATACTTCACTGTTTAGTCTGTTATTTTGTTTCTTTGATTTTTCAATTTCAGTTGCTCCAGTTGCTTAACATTTTAATTTTCTTATACTGCTTTATTATTTCAGGCAACCAAATTGAACGACATTAAATCATGCAGGGGGACACCCTTGTGGATGGCTCCTGAGGTTTGAACTCTCCCTTGATTCTTCAATTAGTTAGCTTAATTGCTGGATGAACAGCTCTAGGTTGAATTTCCACTTTTCTTCAGCTGTGGACCAAACGCAGAAGAAATATATTTATCATATAGTTACCGAGAGCTGCATGCATTTCACATGAATGCCTACTTTTCTTATTTGAGAAGCTTAAGCAATGAAACTATGCATGTTGGAAGAGCAGTAGATTTTTTGTTAATACAGTCTCTTATCCGTATGGAAAGGCATAATTTTACACTCCCAAGAAGTTTTCTGGGTAACTTAGCTATGGGGTCATCTTCTTTTGGATGAGTGTCTATTGTTGTATTAAATTCTTTCTTTCCTCTTATGTTTGAAGAGGAAAAATCCCTTTGCATTTGAAACTAAAAGTTTACCTTAAGCTTGCCAAAATTTCTACCTTGATTTATAGCTTTATAGTTTCTTGATGACATGATTATTGATTATGAGGCTGAAATATGCAGGTTGTGAAAGGAAAGAACCAAGGTTATGGGCTTCCAGCTGATATGTGGAGTTTGGGATGCACTGTACTAGAAATGTTAACAGGCAAACTTCCATATTCGGAGTTTGAAAGCGTATGTGTCATTATTTCCCTTTCATTACCGAGTTACAATATAATCAGTCTTCGCCTCTTCTTTTTTGTCTGAAGCAATTTTCATATTTTCAGTTTTGATTTTAGTTCCTATTCAATCTATTTCTATAAAGTTTGTTTTGGCCTCTTATTAGTGATTGAACAGTTCATGCTTATGCCTATTGATCAAAATTCCGAGCTCCAGATCTTATGTTGTAAATAACTTCTATATTTTGTTGGGAGATATTGCTGATTGCTATAGATATATAATAACATGAATATTTTCCATTAACTGATTAGTTGCATAACTGCATATTTTTTGCTATTATTTTTATTAGTCTCTCAACTTTTGATCTCTTCTGACAACAGATGCAGGCATTATATAGAATTGGGAAAGGTGAGCGTCCTTCTATGCCTGATTCTCTTTCAAAGGATGCTCGAGACTTTATCCTGCAGTGCCTTCAAGTTAATCCAGATCACCGTCCCACTGCTGCCCAACTCTTAAGCCATCCATTTATCCAAAGACCAGTTTCCCACTCGTCGGGCTCATTTCCTAATCTTCCAGGCAAAAAAGGTTAAATTTGTCATCTTCAAACTGTGAATCACAATGGAGGTAAAGATGATTCTTGCGTAGTCTCTATATTTGCAGTTCCTGTTTGTGTGTGTGTTTTATTTTTACGGCTTAATTATATTAAAAAACTTTTTTCTTCTCTTAATTTGAATATTTTACCCTTGATGACAGCTGTCCTTCATCGCGCACAAGATATTTCCAGTGCTCAGTTCTCCAATGGCCGGTGTTGGACTGGGGTCCAATATTGCGGCAGCTGCTGGACGAGTGTCAGAGTAAGCCTGCTTGTAACTATAATCTTTATAAGCACCACTTTGGGTCCAATAAGGGATATGCTGCCCGAGATAACCAAGTTATGGTCTTGACAGTGACCTGTTGGAGGATTGTGCTCAATGTGGTTCTTGTATGTTATAGCAATGCTGTAGTATCAAGGTTGAGCTGATAAATGTCACCCTCGCCTTCACTTCACATTAGCCAGCTGAGCTTACCCCTCGGAGCAATGGTGGTAGGAACTGAAATCACACTAATTGTACATATTTTTATCACACTGACATGCCATTGTGTAAATCTGTATCCTCAGTGGTAATTTTTCCCTCTCTATTCCAGTATTCCCATCTTGGAATATTTTCCAACAATCCCAATTTCCAAAATTTTGGGATCAAACTCTTCTAAAATGAAGAAATTGTAAAATGAAAAAATGAGGGTGTAATAATAATTCAATCACCATTTTGGTCTTTTGTTGAGTACGATGGTACTGTTTGATGTGTAGAAAAGACTTGGATTATTGTTGTCACTTATCAATGATCTGTTTCAAGGATTAGTGAAACTTTGTTTCATTTTATTCCATTTTGTATTTAGACTAAATCACACCTTTTTGTTTAACAAACAAAATAACACGTTACTATTTCTGAATTTATTTATTATACTTAATACTAAAAGATGGACGGTGGATTGGCTATTAAAATTTGTTCATATGAAATTTATAAATAACGATAGGAAAAGTATAGGTAATCAAGTGTAGGTAATCAAGTGTGTAATCATTTTTTTAAAAAATAGAAATATCCACATTTGTAATACAAAAAATTCAAAAAATACATTAAAAAAATATCTATTTAATATGAAAAAGAAACATCATAATGCTTAGTAAAAGAAACATCTATATATATCAACTTACTTTTATTAAGACGGACTTCAAAATCCAATTTATTAGAGAGTTGGCAGAAGCTGGCTGGACCCTAGTTGGTTCCCTAGCAAAACTCATAACGATATTGAATCCACTTTTGGTGTAGACATTCAAAACTAATTACCGAAAAAGATAAATCACATTGACGGTCATTGATTAAATTGATATTACACTAAGCACCGACTTAATAGAAGTGGACAATTTTAAAATTGAAAAAATAAGCAAATATACAATTAATTTTTAAAGTCCTGTTATAGATACAAGTCTTTTTGGCAAACAAGTCCATACAAGTTAATCCTAACCCAACAAAACTCACTCACATAATGCGCGCATAAAATCATGCCGTTCCTCTTCCAACGTTTGTATTCCACGTTCCTCCTCCTCTTTCTTCTTTGCATTTCTCCTCTTTTTTCTTTGTGTTTCTTCTTCTTTTTCACGTATTTTATCCTCTTCATCGTTCTTTTTATTGCTATTGTTCTTCTTATTAGTACAAATACACCAAAAATTCTTAACAATACACATAAATATCTTAGTTTTACACCGAACGGTGTTGAGTTTGACTCATTGACACACAAGATTCGGTGCGAGTGCAACATGTTTGAATCAGGAGGTATTCTTTGTGGCCACTATCTTGCTGTGTTCTCATATTATAGAGTAGACAGAGTATCATCTTGCTATGTTTTCCCTCGATGAAACAAGAATGTACAGCGCAAATACATTTACATCAAGAGCAGCCACGACGAGAATCGATCGGATGAAAGCCACAACTTATTCAAAAGATTGTGTTCATACTTTTTTAATGTTGCCCAAAATTTCGTGACCTGTGAAGAAGCGGTCATGTTACGTTCGGGTCTTGATGATTTGATGGCCAATCTGTTTGATTATCATGCGAACTTTGGGTCCAAAAGTGTTGCAACTACACAAAACAACATAGTGACACAGAGTGAGTTCGCTCTTGGTGCAAATGACATTCGAGATCCTTCAAAAGTGACAACGAAGGGTCGACCAAGGTTGAAAAGGCTTGGATCTGAACTGGACAACTTAATCAAGAAATCCATACGAAGAAAGAAGAAAAATGCACCTCCAGTATGTGCGTACCATTTGGTTAATTTCGAACCCCTTGTTAAGATGTCTTAATGGATAAAATTAACTCTTTTTTTTTTGCATGTGGTGCTTTTTCTAGAAAAATGATGAAGTAGTCAATCAAAATCTAGCTGTGGGTTCAGCTATTAGAGCGAATGAATCACAGTAACATGGCGGCTTCATTGTTAAATTCGTTTGAAAATAATTAGAAAAATTTTGATTATAGATTTGTAAGAAGAATTTTATTTTATTTTGATTTTTTTTCACTTCTCTTTAACAAAATATTCAACTTTTTTATTTAATAAACAATTTTAAGTTGAGAATATATTATTATTTTTTGAGTATGATCCACTGATATGATTATACTGTTATCAATTTTTTAAGTTGGGTAAAGTACTAAATTGGTCCCCTAGGTTTGGGCGTAATTCTGTTTTGGTCCTTAAAGTTTAAAGTGTTCTATTTGAATCCAAAAAGGTTTCATTTAGCATCAATTTAGTCCCACAGTGAGGTCAAAATTAAATAATTAACAAAATATCCTACATAACAACAGTACAAGAACAAAATCGATAATTTGGAGAACAATTACAAGCTCCAGAGGCATAAAATCAACCATTGATACATCAATACATTTATTTATTTTTTTTTTATAATATAAATAAATTATTTTCTATAAAACTAAAGAAAATGATAAATAAATGTATTGATGCATCAATGGTTGATTTTGTGCCTCTGGAGCTTGTACTTGTTCTCCAAATTATCAATTTTGTTCTTGAACTGTTGTTATGTAGGACATTTTGTTAATTATTTAATTTTGACCTCACTGTGGGACTAAATTGATGCTAAATGAAACTTTTTTGGATTCAAATAGAACACTTTAAACCTTAAGGACCAAAACAGAATTACGCTCAAACCTAGGGGACCAATTTAGTACTTTACCCTTCTAAGTTTGAGTGCTTTTAATCACAATTTTTTTGTGCTTTTAATTTGGAGGACAAAATAGAGTAGGTTTTGTTAACTTAGGCTTCATTTTATTTTGTCACGGTTATGTTCCCAAGTTAGTTTGACTCAGCCTTCTTCGAGAATCCAACAAGTCTCGATCAACAAGTCTCGATCAGAACTTTGATTCTAAGTAAAATGAAAAAATGACCAAAAAAGGAACCTCTGTTTTAAGAAACATCCAGTGATAGAGAAGCCCACAAAAGACACGTTAACAAAAGATACCTCTAGTGGAAGACACATTTGTAAATAGATACATACATATATAGACACCTTAGTAGAAGACACCTCTAGTAAAAGACGCATCCATATATAGACACCTTCGAAAAAGACATGATGAAAAGAGACACGTCCCTCAACACACATCCATGGTTAAACAATAACATGAAAGACACATTGGAAGAAAACACATCTATATATAGACACATCGAAAGAAGACACAACAAAAAAAAATGTCTATCAGAAGACACATCCATAATTAAATGAAAACACAAAAGATTTTACATTGACAAAAGACACTTCCAACAGAAGACACATACGTATACAGACACATTCGAACAAAACACGACCAAAATAGACACCTACGTCAGAAGACACATCCATAGATAACGAAAGATACCTGCATTAAAAGACACGTCCAAAAGTAGACACATCCAAAAATAACTCATTGAAACCTCAATATGTTTAGCCACTTCAAACATGTACACTTTAAAACGTAGCAAGTGTACATCCACATCCACAATAAGATTAGGGGTGGCAACAGGGCAGGTAACATATTATATATATACCGGAGCGGGTAAGGGCGGGTATTATCTAAACCTGATCCTGCCCTGCCCCGAGCGGGTAGGGGCGGGGTGGGTACCCGCGGGTTCGGGTAGTGTTGCCACCCCTAAATAAGACAAACCAATCTCTAAAGACCGGATTCACATTCACAATACACGCATTCTCCGTTAATTAACCGACAAAGTTCAACAAGATTCATAAAACAAGCACCCAACAAAGTTCAACAAGGTTCATAAAACAAGCACCCGCTAATAACATAAGAATCCAAAACAAACAGTCAGTGTGTGTAAACGCAAAAAAATATCAAGTTCCAACAAAATATAGCTTAGCATGTGAGGGTTTAGCTCCTTTAGATGGGCTGTTTCTTCAGCAATCCTTCAGCTCGTCAAAACTTGCTCTTTGTGCCAGGTGCTATGAACGGTGTCCTAGCCTCTTTACGTTTGTTCCTTGGTTGGTTGTGGCGCACAACACTTTGAGGACGACTGTCAAGGGCATTCAGTGCATCTCCAATGGCTGAATTTTTTTAACTCAGAATGATGACAAGCATTATTTTCATCCTGTATAACTTGATGGTATCCTGCATGTGAAAATCAATATTGTACGACCGCACTTAGTTACAGATAGTGATGTGTGTTTACATAATCAGTTATTTAGCAATAGAATTTAAAAGCTCACATAATCCCAGTCATTCAGTTACCCGCCTTCGATCCAATACTCTATGAATTTTATTGCGTATACACAACAATCAAATTTATGTGAACGAAAACAATGGACTATATTAGGAGAACCAATATATATCTCAATTAAACTTACTAATTAAGATATTGTTAGGTTTTGAGGGGGACTCACCCGTTTGGTTGTATTGGAACAGAGGCGTATGTGCAAGGCAGACCTATCAGAGTGGGCTTCTACGTGGAGATGACCACTTGAGCTATGTCTTCAATGAGCCTCCCCTGAAACGTATTCAAAGTTTAAACATAATACAATACTTCGGGTTAAATAGATTAAGGGGAGATCTTTTGGTACCGCATATGCATCTAGCCTCATCCGTGATGTATCATGTGATTTAGTGTGTAGACTATTTAGGACGAAAAGCCTTTTTCCGGAGACATCAAATGCATACATCCACCAGTGACGAGACATACAAATGGAAAAAAACCACCGCAATAATGTCTACGTCATTCATTAATGATATGACCACATTAAACATGTTTGAAACTTTTTAGGATAAAAATAAGACGTATAAAACGTTAGAAACCAAATTAGGATTTGACCCAAATGTTGGGAACCAAAATAGTACTTTACCCTTTTAGATAATATCCTTATTTCTCACAAATGCATGCAATACTTGAAGAATAAAAAGAAGGGCTTAGACACTGAAATAGCTCTAAAGTTGGATATGAGTAAGACCTATAATAGAGTTGAATGACGATTTTTGTGGTTTATAACGGCGAGATTAGGGTTTGATCCTAAATTGATTGGTTTGATTTAGGAATTGGTTATCAATGTTTCTTACCATGTTATTGTGGAATGACAAACTTTTGACTTTCAAAGAAATATCCGTCAAAAAAATCCTCTATCCCCATGTCTATTCTTATTTTGTGCAGAATGCATTTTCTTCTTGCTAAACAAAGTAGAAGAAACAACACCATTCAAGGTATACTAAAGAAAAGGTGCCCTAAGATCAATGATCTTCTATTTGCCGACAACTCTACAATTTTTGCAAAATTTCTCTCCAATGTTGTGACAACATTTCAGTCCTCCTAGACACTTATGAGGCTTTTAGTGGACAAAAGTTCAATCTAAGTAATAACTCTACTTTGACAATGAGACAGATGCTTGCGAACAGATTGAACATCCCTCGTGAATGTTCAGGATAAATACTTGGGATCAGAGATCCAAGAAGCCCACTTTTGGGCTGATTAAGGATAAAGTTTATAAGAAGGTAGAGGGGTGAAAACGAATATTGCTATCAATAGGTGAAAGACACATTCAAATAAAGATCGTGGGTGAGGCAGTGCCGATTTATTCTCTCTCCTACTTTAAGCTATCTTAGTCATTAATCTAGAGAACAATATTTTAACCCAATTTTAGTGGAGGCAAAAGGGTACAGATAAAAAAATCTCTTAGGTTAGTTGGGAAAAGATGTCACGGCTCAAATCGGAAGGGGGTTTGGGATGGAAAGACCTCAGAGCACAAAATCTAGCCTTACTTGAAAAATAATGTTGGAGAGTTATGGTTCAACCTAACTCTAAGCTGTCTAAAATGCTTAAAGACAACTACTTCAAGTGCGTAATGTTATGAAAGCTAAGAATGGTGTCTTACCTTCGTGGGGATGGAGGAGCTTGTTGGAGGGCCGCAAAGTTGTTGAAAAAGAGGACTGATTTGGAAGGTTAGGGATGGCTCCAACATCAACATTGCTTCAAATCCTTGGATTTTGCCGTTTCAACCATTTCTCTCTCCGATGATTATCAATCGAAATCTCAGAGAACCAAATGTGATGAGAGTTTGTGACCTGATAAATGTGAATAGAGAATGAAACTCTATGGAACTCCCAATTAATTAAATATAGCTCAACAAATACTCAAGGTACATATTGGTGACGGTTCTGATAAAATTCAATGGCTCTACCATAAATCGAGTAACTATGAAGTATCCTCAGTTTACAAAGTTGCTTACCATTTCAATCGGCTTACAATTGACTTTTATCCAGAGCCGCTGCATTGCAAAGGCATCTGGAAAGAGTTCTGGAAGACGAAGCTCCCCCCCAAAAGTTCTTTTCTTCCTCTGGCAAAGCTATCTACTTGCGCTTGTTGCAACTCTGATGAAGAGATGATAGTTCACTGTCTATGGGTGTTGGAGTAGCAAGAACCTTTACGTAGCAAAAGGAGACGGTGGAGGTTGCTAGAAGACTCTTCCATGTACTCAGCTTAACGTCTTCCTCTCCTCGCCCCCAGCTTATCTTTAGGGTTGCATTTCTTTCTTCTTTCCTTTCTCTTGAAATGAAATGAATAAGGTTACAAGCAAGTAAACATGCAGCAATCGGCTTACTAATCACTCATCAATCACTATTGGGCCACGCACCATCACTATTGGGCCACGCACCATCATTCGAATAGGGCCAGAAGCCCAGAACCCAGCCGACTCACTTCTTTTTTGTTTTTTTTCTGAAGGTGCGAGAAGACAGAAGCGTAGAGTCCACTGTCCATGGTAGAGTACAGAAAGAGAGAGAGAGGGGTTGGTGTTGCTTCCCACGTCACCACTGAAGCCTTCATTTTCGGATTTTTGGAGAACGTGAGCGCCAAGATCGGCCTTCCATTCTTCTCCGATTTCCCTTGCCACTTCCCCTCCTTCCCTATCCCTCTTTCCAAATTAACCAACCAACGATTCAGTCCTCCCTCCCTTCGCAACGCTTTCGCTTCATTCCAGGTACTCCCTCCTCCCTTTTCCATTCCCTCTCCCAGGGTTTCATTTCCTTTCCTATTCACTCGTCCATTTGATTCTCTAATTCTTGATCCCTCATTTTCTTTGATTCACTTTTTCGCGCGGCTTTTTTGAATTCGCTTATGCTTTTGTTATTCTTTTTTTAATTAAAAATTATATAATTCGTTTTGGATGAGCTTCCCATGGTTAAGATTTGTGAATTACGAGCTCTTGATTCTATTTTCGCGGAAATCTATTTGTGATCTTGAATTGTGTCAATTTTTTATGATTTTGTACGATCTATGATCTATTGTAGCTAGCATTTCTTAAGAGTGGCAGAAAACTCTGCTTTCATTCTTTCATTGTGTAAATAGTGGATTGCGTAAAGAGTCATGTTGGTTACAAAACTGTTGGTCACTTAGACTTTCTCTTTTGGAAAATAGTTTATAGTTGAGCATCTTTTGAATGTTATATTCTTGGTTTCTCGCAGTTTACCAACCAAGCAGTTAGCTCCCACTGGTTTGATTCATCATATAGGGGCTACATATATTACATAAAGATGATAACTGGAAGGATAATTTTTTCACGCTTTTATCTCCTTGTTTACTTCTGAGATGCCATGCCTCAGAAATCTAAGGACATTGTAGTTTAAGACTGTCATACGTAACTGCAATGTGCATACCTTTTTCACTGCTCATGATAAGTGTGATCTGATCTGATTGTCTGATTTTTGTTTTGGATTTAGTTCCTAAATTTTGTAGAGAAAATGGTAGAATATCATTTTAGGGTGTTTCGACATAACGGCATTTGTGAAAAAGGCTTGTGGAGACCTCCAATAACAAAGTGGTTCAGATGGAAGGTAACTGAACAATGAGCAGTAGAGGGAGACCTAGAAAAGGCCATAGGTAAAACTAATAAAATAGAATGAGTTGTTAATGATTTAGATATAAATATGAATTATCACTTATGGTTGGATAATGGTGTCATCTGAATCCAAACCTTATATAGAAAGGCAAGTCTTGTTATTGTTGATGTTGATGTTATATTTGTATTTCTATATAGTTCCTATTTTTGTATGAGTAAATACTCTATAAGTTGCATAACATTTATTCTTTATCCATTATCTCCAATCTGCATTGTTTTGGGACTTGCCACACCGATTTGCTTAGGATTGACGAGTATGATGTCATTTGAATGATATCATGACATTTTATACTTGTGGTTTATTGTGTTTAGAATGGTGATCCTTTTTCGTTTATTTTGTTAGAATGGTACCATTTTCAATAATTATCTCTACCTCTTTGATTTGTCTCAGGTTCAGTTTGTAAATGGCTAAAGTTGGTAAGACACGGTCCAAGTCCCAGTCTCAAGGTCGCAAGGAAACCCCATATAATTTATCTTGTGCACAAAAGAATATGAAAGATGTTCATGGAAAGAAGAGCTCCACCAAATCATCAGAGAAGAAGGATTGGGAAGATGCAACTTGCTCTGTGTGTATGGAGGTCCCACACAATGCGATTCTTCTTCTTTGTTCATCATATAACAAAGGTTGTCGCCCTTACATGTGTGCTACTAGTCATCGATATTCAAACTGTTTTGAGCAGTACAAGAAGGCCTACACAAAAGCAACTTCTGTTCAAAGTATGCAGCTAGCAATAGACAATTCAAATTTTGACTTAAGCGCAGGTGAACCTGATGACAATAGAGAAGTGCCTGAGCTTCTTTGCCCCCTTTGCCGCAGACAGGTGAAAGGTTGGACAGTGGTTGAAGCGGCTCGAGAGTCTCTGAATGCCAAGAAAAGAAGTTGCATGCAGGATGATTGCTCTTTCGTAGGGAATTACAAGGAGCTCAGGAGGCATGTTAAGTCTAAGCATCCATTTTCTCGACCAAGAGAGGTGGACCCTGTTCGAGAAGAAAAATGGAAGAGGCTAGAGTGTGAAAGAGAACGGAATGATGTGATCAGCACAATTCTATCTTCAACACCAGGTGCTATGGTATTGGGGGATTATGTGCTTGAGCCGAATGATCATGCCTTTTATAGTGATGAGTATGATTCTGAAGAGGAATATTTGGAGGACGATTTCTTCTCCATGAGGCCATTTGGTCTGGGGAGAAATAGCCACATTTTCTCCAACATTAGGTACAATCAGGACCGCGCTGCTGTTTCTTTCAATGTTGATCATTTTGGTTTGCACAATGTTGCACCTGCAGCTTCTGCTGCTGTCTCTGGACGAGGAATCCACAGGCTACTGTTAGGGAGGTCTAGAAGACGACGGAGGCATAGGATGCCAAATGCAGGCAGGTAAATTCGGAGATGAACTACATAGATATGGGGAGTAAGCTTCGCTTCTGCATTAGTGTGCCAGATACCTTGGCATGGCTTGTTTTGTTGCTATGCCAAACGATTTTTATTATTTAATTAGCAGAGTATAGCAGTTGAGACCCCGTTCTGGTTATATTACTATCTCATCTGTCAACTGATATTTGCATCACTTTACTAGCTTCTTTTAGCTTTTCGAATTTATTGTTTTAAAAGGCAATGCAATTTCATAGCGCTCACTGCCTCCTTGATTTCTAGGTTTAGCATATCAAGGTCATTATTATTTTAGATCACATAGGTTTGGACTGGCTGGCTGTCTTTCTATCACAGAAAGTGGTCAACTGAACAGGGTGTTTAGGGGCAACGAGGAGATGCCCCAAATAATGCGTTTTCAAAAATGATGCTTTATTCTTCAGTTGATGTTTACTGTACAGTTTGAATTATTGCATAAATAATTCCTTCGATGGATTCTTGGACCTACTATTCTTGCTGGCAATGTGGCTTAACATGGCAGATCTTTCTAACCGTGTCAGCATGGCATGGAGTGTTTGTCACCATTATCACGGAGAACATGACTGATACGTAAATGGTAAGTGTATGTTCATTTGTTAAGTTCTTGTGATATCGATGAGTGCATGCGGCACTTGGTTGTATTAGATTGTCAGATCGTCTTTCAAGTGTAACAGCGATGAAAATGATTTGATGTTGTTAGTGTTTAGAAATTAGAATAATGGAGGAAAAGAAATGTAAATTTATTTACTTTTTAAACTCTAATTTAATCTGATTCATTTATTTTGTCTCCGCTCTTTTTCTTTCAGGTAGTATATATTTCGAAAGAATTTAAGAATTTATATTATTTGACAACTTTAAAAGCATAAATTAACTCACTTGCAACTAAAAGCTGAATAATATTTCGGAATGATTGAGAGTAATAGTATTTTTCAAGGGGAATTGTTTGCTATTTGGAGAAGATATCTCTTAACTTGGGATATAGGTTAACGAGATGTTATTTGTGAGACGGATTATGTGGAAGCATTTAATCTTGTTACTAATTACCAAGATGGCTTTGGGTTTATTGATCCATTGGTGCTCAAAATAAAAGATATCATGCATTGGAATTGGCGTGTTGACTTTCGTTTGATTATAAGAGATGCAAACACGGTGGCAGATATTATGGCAAAGATCTTTCACTTTGGAAGGAGTTTAAGAGTAATCTTAAAAAGAACCGTCCTTCTATTCAAATAGATCTTTTGTTTTATTTTTCTTTATTTAGTTTATTTGAGTCACAAAAAAAAGCTGAATAGTAACTCATGAATATTACTAGTTTGGCTTTAATCTTACGTTCTTTGATAGGAATACAAGATAAGCGCAATATATGGCATTAGTTAACCCCATAACTAAATTACATAAGCATCGATGCGTTGAACTAAACGCTTCTCCTATAATTTGTGCGTCCTGCTCGGTAAATTCCTGATTGGCTGTTTACGCTTCCATCTGTAAAATCATATTCAGCATAGGCATCATATCCATTGTTATTGATAACAATGTCCACCAAATACCACACAATACATGCATTGTTATGTGTTTGTCTCCATTTTTTGACGAGTCCAAATCTTCCACTTAAAACTTCGAGACGTGATGATAGTAACCGTTAGAGATTAACAAAAAAATAAATAAATAAGGAGCCCAACAACCAACAAACTATACATTAATTCAAGCCTATAATATGCATTCTCCTTATACCTTCAAATGTCTATGTTGAACCACTCTGAGCTGTAGATTTGAGCTTCATCATCAGATAAGGCGAAAAAAAGACGCATGAAACAAACAATGTTCTGTTTCCCACTAGATTTCTTTGCATGATAGCTCTTTCAACATTTTGGCCACTCTACTCTGTTGGTAAAAATAACACATTAAATACAAAATCAAGGACTTGGAATCCAAATCAGAATAGAATACATAAGGAATCTCAAATTACCAAAAATGAAGGACGCGCTTGACCGAACTTTCTGTTCTTGGAAGGGTTTCTTTCTTTGTTCTCTTCTGACGTCACTCGTTCATATCTGCACCAGCCACCACCACCACCACCAGAGGCGGAGTATAGAGCCGTATATCTCGACGGCGAACACGAGCAGATTCGAACCGGTCTGGTTAACCAAAACCCCATCTTCTTCTGCTAAAAACTCGCAGAATCGGTTTCATTACTATTGGTATTCGCGAATCAAAACAGAAAATAGGAGAGAGAATAAAAAGAAGTTAATAACCTTGTTTTTTGTTTGTAACTGAATGATGGGTGATGGAACCTTTTTGGAGCGTGCAAGTGCATGATTCCGAAGCTGTCGAGAGTGAGCGAGAAGCTGAGCACGACGATCATAGCCGTGTGTGGAATTTGGCTTTGTTTTCTTGATGAAACCAAGTGATTGTTTCCTTGTTGAACGAGGTTTCAGTGATTCCTTGTACACTGTTATTATTACAACCCTACTTGTGTTTCTGTCTTGGATAGTCTCTTTCTGTTTCTTCTTTTCTATGATTTGTTTTGACGCCGTCGTCATGATGGATTTGCTTTTCGTTCTTCAGAAAACTATCAACATTATCACCGCTTTTGAGATAAGGAAGCAAATAGAAGTTAATGATCTTGATTTTAGAATGTGATGCTGTATTCGGAATACACTAACCAAATGTAGATAGAATCTCTCTATATTAAGAAAATGTATGTAAAATCTTCATTCTTGTATATCTTGGAACGGCTAAGAAGGAAGCTAAAGCCATGGAGATTAAGGCCTTAAGACATTTTTAACAAATTAACAATGAATTTTGGCCCTTGTTTTTTGGTCAACAAGAATCTTGGGAGTTAAGGTTTTTTGTTTTTTGGTGCTATCTTGGAATTAAATTGTACTACATAAAGTTGATCCTAAGATTTATTAGGTTTTTGCTTCTATTTTTTTTTGTCGAAATGATTTTTAACTCCAAATTTATTGCAGATCGAAGCTCAAAATAAGATCATTAATGTTTATTTTTTTGGGCCTAGGCCCCATTGAAAAACAAGAGAAATAAGGATTGCAAAGCTAAACCCAAAAAAAAAAAAAGGATTGCAAAGCTTTTTATTTCATTTTTTTCTTCTGGGAATGTGGAAACTGGCAAATATTTTGCCACTGTTGTAGACCTTTTTTCTTTAGAATGTTCTAGCAATGTTTTTGCAGTTTATCTATTGAGCTGGATAATTATAGCTCCTTTGGTCAAGGTTGTACATTTTTTCGCGGGCTAGAAGGTTGTCGCTCTTATATCCGTGATATGTTTTTTAAATGGGTAAACCTCTTAAGCAGTGTACTTTTTCTTTGACCATGTGTTCCACTCAAGTCCAAAATAAGAAAAAACTAATGAATAATCATGGAGTAATATATACTTAGATAAGTTAGTGGTTAGTTCACTAATCTGTTTAAACAAGTATTAGAAATTTAAATTTCATCTTGTGTATGTCGACAAACTCTTAAATAGACCTCCAATTTACGACGAATTAGTCTTTAACCTGTCGGACTGAAGAATACTGTATACAACCAAAAAAATTATATATATTTAGATAAGTTGATTCATAAAGGTAATAAAAATGTCAAAATGACCTAAATTAAAAAATGAATTGAATAATGTTGTATCGTGATTGATCTTGTTTTTTAACTTTTTTGGTTTTTTGGTTACCGTGAGCTTCGACAAATATTTTTACAATTCTGTTAGGGAGACAATGAAGAATCTGAGCAATGTGAACAATGGGCTTCAAGTTTGGTTCAATTCCAAAAAAAAAAAAGTAACAAACACTCCCCAAATTGCCTAAATAAAAAAATTCACCCTGTTATTTCAAATAATTAATCATCCCAAACTCTAATTTACCAACGCATTTCACCTAAACACCTCTTCTCCCCAAACTGTCTGCCACTCCCACCCTCATCAATGGTCATCATCGTTGCCCCTTATAGCCCCCTCCCCCGTGCGTTTCTCTCTCCCTCGCCGGCAGCCAACATCGCAGAGGGGACGTCATCCCCGTCGCGCGTCTCTCTCTCACTTGGCGGCGGCCATCATCACGGAGGGCAAGTTATCCCGTCGTGTGTCTGTCTCTCCCTCGCCGGCAGCCAACATCGTAGAGGGGCTCGTCCTCTCCATCGCGCATCTGGCGTGCCCCGCTCGTTTCTTTCTCCCGCGCCGGAAGCCAACCTCAGGGTCGTTTTCAACCACCGTCATCTCTCTCTTTTCATACCGTCATAATCCTCGCCATTGATCTCGTCGGTCCCGTCGCTCTACGCCACCCATCTCCATTTGTCGTCGAGCTCTCACCCGTCGGACACCAACCCCGCGACATCTGGAAAATTTGAGATAGATCCAAATCCAACAAACAATCATCCAGGTATTTATTAAAAATAACCATCTGGGTATTTAATGAAATGAACATCCAATATTTGTTAATTATATATACTTAAACTAATCATCCTAGTGAGAATTACAATAACCATCCGCCAACTTATTGAACTAAACATCCATCCATGGGCATGTGAGGGGGAAGGCATGGGTGTGGCTATGGCTGCGAGTGGCGTTGGCACGGCTGGCGAAAGCGGGTGCAGGGGAAAAGGAGATGCACGGGTGCGGCTGCGGAAGGGACGGCAGCTTTATGCTCTATTGGAACGGCGATAATCGGCAACAACGGCAAGTTTTTGTTGGATCGGAGATTGATAACGGCGAATGTTGGGCGTATATCGAAGATTGGGAGGTTATGGTGAGAGCAGGGATAACTGTACATAATATGAATGTGTTTAATTTTTAATTCTAATTTTTAAAATTTTAAGATTTAAAATTAAATAATTAATTAATAATTTAATTTTAATTTTAATTTTAATTTATTTTTTAATCTAATATTATTCATATTGTTCATAATTATTATTGTTTTTTTATACTTTCCCATATTTTTATTATAGTTATGTTCAAGATCTAATATTTAGAAGCAGAATTAGTGTATAAAGAAAAGTGAAAAATACGGATATCAATAGAAACATGTCAACGATAATTATAGCAGAATAAATTGTTTTAAATATTTGTCTTAGACTTTACAAAATTCCAAAATTAAACAAATCAATAAAATTCAAACAACCCTGATCTTAATTTTTACAGGATTTCGCATTAATTAAGGATATGCTTGATTTTGCAGAAATTAAGAAAATTTTCATTCCTAACTTGATACAAACTGTAAAGCATAAATCTATTAATATATAATATAATAAGCAACTAGTGCATGTTTCTTTGTTTGACAAGTGTATAACTTCTATACATGACAAGTGTATAGCTACTTAGTTTTCAAATGACAGCAAGAGAAAACAAGTAATAGAGTCATGTGTTTGGACAGTAAATATTTTACAAGCAAAAATCTATTTAAATTATTCAAAGTAAATATTTTATAAAAGACAAAAAATGGCACATCTGCTTTTTTAGGAGACTATTTAAATAGCCAGTCCTACGCCTTGGGTAATAAGCATTTTATAAAAGTATTCTTTATCACTTTCTCCCCATCAACTTCATGCAGAACCTGAAAAAAATGGAAGAGAAATTTGATTTAGTAACTGATGTGAATCCAAAAAAGCTTCAATCGCATTTCAAAGTGTATGTTGTTAGGATATGGGAGGTTCCAAGCAAATACAATGAGAAAGAGATTGCGTCGATTGAAATAATTCTCCAAGATGCAAAGGTATCATTCTCACACTGAAATATGTATTCTTTCTATTTATTGTTGATATTTTTATAGTAGTGTGATACATGAACTAGACAAGAGACATTACTTATTTCCAAATCTGTTTGTAATGCTAAAATAGGGTGGTAGAATCCATTGCACTATTCCCCGGGGGGTTGGTAAAAAAATGGCGTGGTGCCATTCTTGAGTTTCAGATGTACACAATGACTAATTTTATTGTGTTCGACCACAAGTATAAGGAGAAGAATGGTGTGAGTAGGATGGTATTGACATTCTCCCAAAGAACTTTGGTCAATCATGTTAAGAAGCCAATCTTTCCCCTTGAGGCTTTCTACCTTAAGTCTTATGTAGATCTTCTAACTGCTGACAAATTACCAGATTCTGAAATGTTTAGTGAGTGTCATATATACTTATAGGGTTGATTATGCATTTAAAAAAGTTTGGGTTTATGTTCCACAGAAGCTAATACCATTATTAACAAGTGTAGATTTGATCAGAAAGGTTGTTGGTAAGGAAGATCCTAGGGACTTGATCACTAGCAAAGGGAAGGAGACTAAGCGATTGGTTATCATCCTTCAAGACCTCGAGTATGTATTATATACACATTTAAAGGTTTAAGTTAAAATTGTTTTCTTGACAAGTTATGGTGACAGAACCTTATCCTTAGTTGTGTTATACTCATAAACAACAGGATCAATTGCATTTTGTTTGGTGAGTTGGTTGACCATCTCCTACCGCACCTTGAAGAGGAGAGAGCTGAACCACTTATTGTTGTGCTGCAATATTTTAAGGCAACAAGGTGGAATGGGAAAACATCGGTGCAAAGCAACTTTGAAATCTCGAAGGTCCATATTAATCCCGAATTAACAGAAGTCATCCAATTCAAGAGCAAGTTAGTGTTGTAGATCTTCTATATGTTTTGATTTATGAAAAAGATAAACACTCTAGTTTTATCTAACATTTTGTGACCATTAATGATTGTAGGTTAAGTAGTCCTGCCGCATCAAATCCGACCAGGATCAGCCAGGTGTCATCTCCTAATGCTTGGTCTGCCTTAGATGAGTTAAAACACAGAAGTGTGGCTATCAAGACAATAGAGGAAGCTCTCAATTCCATGGAGGTCTAATGTGGCTAGATTTTACACAATAAATTTTGATACTAATGCATAACACTGTTGTAAATTGATAAAAAAAACCAATCCTATTCAAAATCATTGATGACTCATATCCTATATTATTTTCACATCATTGTAGGAAGGTCCCATATGGATATTAGGGACGATTGTATCCATCAATGCGGGAAAGGATGATTGGTTTTACAAATCTTGCAGAAGGTGCCCTAAAAAAGTTGAAACCCCCATTGAAAACAGATATGAATGTGGCAAGTGCGGACACACACACGGAACAGTGGCTCTTAGGTACAAATTAGAGGTAACAATGCACGATGGAACAGGGAGCATGTCACTACTTCTGTGGGATAGGGAGACCACAGCTGTGTGGAAAGACAGTGGACAATATTATTTGTGACAATGTAAGTAAAATCTGAGTTCATAAACTCACATTCCTTTAAAATTATACTTAATTATGTTGTGTATTTAGGAACCAGAACACTGAAATAGTTGTTTTGATCTATGTACTTGGTTAGGGAGTTGGAGAAGATGATTACCCACAATTGCTGGACAATATGATGGATAAACGAGTGCTATTTAAACTAAATGTGAAGTCTGGCAATATAAAGCAGTATGATCCAGTGTACACAGTGATGAAAATTTGTGACGATGAGGATATTATCATGAAAAATATGCCAGAGAGCCTTCCCAATAAATTGGCTATTAATGAAGATGTAATTATCTCAAATTACATGTTCCCACACACATTGTTGTTCTTACTTTGGTGAATCTTTATGTGTTATCTAATTTTTAATAGGGTTTGTCTATTCTTAGGACCATGACTACAGCAACTTGGTTGACATTTCAGGCATTGTGGTCAATCTTACGAGTAATACTGATACTCATCTTACTATGGTTAGTTATCTAAACACTTGATAATGTGATTATACCTGCATATGATGAAGAAAATGTGCATTATATTCTGTACGCATATTTTTTAGTGTGGTGGGTCTTTATATAATTTTTTCTATGTGAAGAATTTTACTGAGGAAAGTGTTTCCAGCCTCAAGTTCAAAACACCAGCTAAGAGAACTATCAGCGGTGTAAAAATTGGCAACATCAATATTAACCTGATTGAGGAGGAAGGACAAAACTCTACTAATAGGCTTAGGAGCAAGGGGACGAAGAAGCTGAAATCTCAGCTTAATGATTCTGATGTTTAATAAAATTAGACAACTTTGTTAGTAGTAGATAATCTGCCATTTTGTTATCACATATATCTTAAACCTTCTATAGAACTGGAATTTTTGTCTAGAATAGAAGTTTGGCGATGAGCAGAGTATGATACTATATATTAGAATATGTGTTTTGTGAACTACATGTAGTTCGGTGATGAGTAGAGCATGATACTATATATTAGAATTTATGTTTTGTGAACTATATGCTGTTATCATGCAATTAAATTTGAATTAGTTGATCGACATGATATTTCTTATAATTTAACATTGATATGACACATGAACTAATTGAATATGAAAGAACAGAATCAAATCCAAGATAGGGTTGGAATAGCATCCTACAGTGAATTTAACTAAGTTGAAAAAAAAGTTCAATACAATATCCCAAATGTTAGAAGTTGTGGCATATAAAGCACATCCCATGAAAAAAAATATAGCCCCTAACCAATTGTATTATGACAAGTCTTTAACTTATAAAAATCATAAAATCTGACCTATTATGTGATAGTGTATAATAAAACATCCTCCAATATATATAATTAAACAATTTAAAAAAGGTGTGAACTAAAAATCAAATGCCACAATTGAATAATGCACATTGAGCTAAATTTAATGAATATGTATTTAAGTTATTGATTTGATCTATTATTTGACAGTTAAATAATATGCACTTTGGTTATGAGTTCGCTATGAGTTGATATTTAGTCCCAAAACTTAAAATTTATATTCTTAATGAGATAAAAATGTAATTGGAGAAGAATAAACAGGATAAAATGGTGAATAAATTAGATGGTGACATTTAAGAGAATCCTTCATAAATTGAATATATGAGAAAAAATACATAATAGCACTCCCACATTCCAACCATGAGCTAATTATTTTAAGTTTTTTTATCTAATTAAAACTAGATAGCCAAAACTCATGGAGTTGGATCTGATTATTAACTGTTGACAACAAGGAAGAAAGTCATGGCAAAACTCACAAATGCTTCTTATTATTAATTGTTTAAGTCTCATGTGGTATTCCAAAACTTAATGACAGTGAATCAATACACTAAGTTGAAAAAAATTGAAATACTTTGCATGAAGAGTGTCAAGTCCAATTTTTGCTGAGAGAGGAAATAAAGTACGCATGATCACATTGTCAATATTGGATGTAGTGCAAAATCTGAACAACTTAGCAAAAAGTGTGTCAAATCTAATTGTTTGGGACAGAAGAAATAAAGTAACCTGCTTAGATTATCAATGTTGGTGATAAGTATGCCTAAATAGTGAAGAAAGTTATTAGCATGATACTATAATGGAGGCTACATTGTCAAAGCCTTGATGAAATAAAAAGTAATTTAACCATGTCATACTAATGATACTATGAGTAATAATACAAAATTTAGAACAGGCTACTAATGTATATATCTATGCTGCATAAGGTGATCTTAAAGCAGTTTTGAAGAAATTAGGATACAAATAAACTCATGTGTACTAAATCTGATTTTCTATCCAGTTTGGGCTACACCTCACTAATACATCTATCAAGAAACGAGCTTAACAGGGGGGTTTTATCAAAAGTAGGCATTTAAGGTCCTACCATTATATAAATTTGTAGTTTTATTGGTCATGAAGTCTTATGCTACACATTCACCATGCTAAAGGTTCTAACTCATCACAAGTAATGAATTAAGAAAATTATTGGTGTCTAAACTAAACAAATCATGAATTCTTATTTTATACCCTACATTCAGAGTCTAGGTACAATACCAATTCAGGCTCTATTTGTATGCTGTTCAGACTCACAGAAGAAATTTCTCCAAACTAACAATCAGTAAATGCTTTCACAAGATTTAAGGTTTTTAAGGAATGCCATATATATCATATTACCAGTAATAAGTCAGAATTTATATCAGACTGCATCATGAGTGGTCAGAATTGTGTGGCTCAGTGATGCAGAAGGTGATATTAAACTAGTTTTCAAGAAACTAGGATAAAGATAACATTGTGGATACTAAAACCATTTTTTATGAAGTTTGGATTAGACTTGACTAATATAGGAAGCAAGAAATAGTGTTAACAATGGACATTTGTGATTTTTAATGTCTGGTGGAAGATTTTATCAAAACTAGGTGATTATAACTAAGATAATTTTGGTGGATGTAGTTATATTGGTCAGCAAGTGTTATGCTAAATACTCAACGTGCAAATTATTGTGCTCCTCTTACCCAAATTTACTTACTTTTTCTGAATGATGAGTGTCCTCAAATAAATAGTTTCAAACTAAAATACAAACATATAAAAAAGATATAGTGAAAAAAATCAAAAACCATAATTCAACAAAATTTAACATAATTTTGGTAAAGCACTTTATGAAAAATAGATTTTTAAAGAGTAAAGATTATAAATTGAAGAACATTTTCATGTCCCAACAAAGATATCAAAATATTTTGACAAATGAAACAAGTTGCATGATGAGTGTTTAGTCAGGTTCTTATTCATGGTAAAAGAGTTTATGAAAAAGCATTATTTGATATTACTTCTTTAAAAGAATGGAGAAAGATTTCTATGTTTTCAACAAAGATATCAAATTAAATTCACAAATAAGTACTCTAATCAAATGGTCAATATTTATAGAACATATGTATGATAATAAGAAGGGATTCAGAGTCTACATATAATGCCAATTTAAGCTCTATCTGTATGGTGTTCAGACTGACAAAAGAAATTTTTCCAAACTAGCTATCAATCAATGCTTTAACAAGGTTTGAGATTTTTAAGGGATGCCAGACATATCATATTACCAGTAATAATTCAAATTTTAGACCAGACTGCATAAGTAGTGATTAGAATTGTGTGGCTCAATGTTGCAGAAGGTTATTAAACCAGTTTTCAAGAAACTATGATAAAGATAACATTGTGGATGCTAAAACTATTGTTTAAGAAGTTTGGGTTAGAGCTTACTAATATGGGAATAAAGTGCTCTGATCACATTGTCAATATTGGAGGGACACATATGATAATAATTAAAAAATTCATACTATAGGCAAAACACTAACCGAGGCTCTATCTGTATGGTGTTATGCCTGATAGAAGAAATTTCTTCAAAACAGCCATCACTCAATCCTTCCATGAATTTAGAATCAACTAAGGGATAGCATATAAAGATAGAGAGATTAATAAGTCAGAAAGTAGAGCAGGCTGCATAAGGAGTGATCAGTATAGGTGATGCCTGATGCTGCAGAACTTGATCTGCAAGCAATTTTTAAGAAACTATGATAAAGTCAAGCTGGTGAATACTAAACTTGATTTTCATGTAGTTTGGGTATGTCCTCACTAATAAATATAAATGAATAGAGTAACCTGCTGAATTCGTGATTCCTAAATATAAACTAAGGAAAATTACTAACAAAATTGTTTCAAAATTTTGTCAAAAATATCATCTCAATTGCTAAATATAAATTTTTTAGTAGGCCTAAACTAAGCAGATGCAGTGGCACAAACCAAGCAAAGTACTAAATAATTCATTATGAGGAGGTGTATAGTTGAATATAGTTATTAAATCCAAAATATTAATAGGATGTTTTATGATTCATGCTGACATATTTTTTCTAGCTTTGGTAAAGTATTAGAGGGAATAACTTTAGTTGAATAAAAAATTAGAATAGGAAAAAATTTTCAACAAGTAAAAGAAAGTTAGAAAGACAAGAACCTTTTATTAATAGTTTATAAAATATATACGACATATTTATACTAGAAAAATATAATGAGCCTCCCTAAAAGATTATCATTAGAGTGGGAGTCTCGAGTATTTCTTAAGTGAAGTTGGAATGATAGTCTTTGTTTTTCTACAAACAAAATATATACTAAAAGAGTCTACAAAAGGAGATGCAATTATCAAGGTTATCATATTGATGCTAAGCAATAGAATTATTTATTATTTTTTTCGATCCCAGTGCAATTTAAAAGCAAAGAATTAATGCCTTTGGAATTACTATAGTTGTGAAAGTGGATAGTTTGACTAATAAATGCTAATAAGGTATAAGTGAATACATGCTTTTGTATTACAACAATAGTTTTTACCAGCACATGGAGAATTATATTAAATAAGTTAAAAAGAAGTGTCATCGATTTTCGAACCAAATAAAAAGGAACACACATTCATTACTTTTAGTAAGATTCAATAAATAAGTTATCTGAGTATATATATATATCTAGAAAATAATAGATGTATTATTTAAGAAGCTTATTTTAATAAAGTGCAAAAATTGACCAAGAAGATATACAATTCAGAAAATTTTGGAAACTGTGATGAAAGACAAGTAGGTGAGAGAAAAAATATTATGCAGAAAAATCAAATAAACTATGTATTACAAAAAAAATCTTTATCAAAACTATATCATGTGTGACCTAGAGAATGCGTTAAGTGCATTATATAATAAATATGTATATGATGTATCCTACTTGCATTAGGGTGTATTTATGTATCATTCTTTCAATCCCTATATATGCAAATTGTTTCGATAAGAAAAAAAGTAGAAACCAATTTAAAAATGCCAATAACCCATAACAATATTATATATAGTTTCAAATTAACAGTATAAAATATACACTTCACAAGACAAGAGAATCCACTAAATGAATATTTTCAACCATTCATAGAATAGGGTGAAAAAATTACATAGATATTTGTATTGAAAAACTTTAATTAACTATGTTTAATTCAAAACTTTCGTACTTAAATGGCAGAATGACTTGATTTAGAAATTAATCAAACAAAGTGTTAATCTACATCATTGGTTCCTATGAAACAATTGTTGGCATTCACTAAGCACTTAGACTTAGTTTGGTAAAGCTTTAACTTTTCAAAAATAACTTATAAAAGCTAATTTTTAAAAGATGGCTTTTTAAAAGTTGTAGCATTTATGTTCGGTAAATCAAATTAAAAATGGCTTTTAATAACCACAAGCAACAACAATTGTGTTTAGTAAAATAGCTTTTAAAATTTAAAAATACTATAATAGACATATATACAAGTATTAAATTTGATTTATAACATATGAGGTTATATTAGACTTTTAAATTTTGAAAAGTACAAGCCAATTTTAAAAAGATCTATTTTAGGTGCTTTCAAAAGTATCCGGATATTTTAAAAGCTGCAAACACAAGCACATGGTCTTTTTATATAATAAGCAAACATAAAAAGAGGAGCTTGAGCTTTTAAAAAACACAAACACTTCTTCAAAAAGCTTTACCAAACTAAGCTTTAATCATGTTAATAAAAACAAGTGTTCCACTTTAAATGGAGTAAGAATCAATTACGGATGGATAAGAATAGGATAAAATTTATCATTTTATACTATATATTATATAATAAAGATGTTTTTAGTTGACAAGTCCTGTAAAATATTTTTTATTATAAGCAGTCTTTATCACAAGATAAATCAAACACCAAGGTCACATAAATCAAAATTCTACCAAAGCATAGTTGGGTCAGGCTTACTTACCAAAACATCCCACAAGAGGGTTAATATGGTTAAAGCATAGATAAGTGTAAGGTATTTTATCTAGGTTGGTTTTCATTCTATTCTCAGCATTCACATTCAGCTCATAAAAAAAGATCTTGAAAGTCATAAATGATATTGAAATCTTACTCCAACATCAACACATAAGCAAGAATGCAAATGCAAGAAGTATTATGCAATGCTGGATAAGTTACGTGCTTAACGCTTTCAGGTATTTATTTTACTTATTCTTCATAGCTTATTAGCAATGCTAAATATAATAATCTGAAAAAATTAAATAATTTCTCTAATTTAAAGATCAACAAATTCTTATAGTTTTGTAGTATAGAAGGTGTTGCATAAGAAAGCAAACAAAACTCACTCATTTTTGTTTTCTTTGGTGTGTTTGAATATTTTTATATTATAGAATCCTAATGCTAGAATGATATTGAAACAGTGGGAATGACAAGCATTTCAAATGGATAACACTCCATTGATAGCTAGAAATAGAAGAAAGGGTATTATAGATGAAAAGAAGAAGAAATTTCAAACTTCTAGAAAGGATGGAAAGAATGAAACAATGCAAACCAGTCCGCTAAATCATATCAGTCTAAACACATGGTCACCTAGACGAGGTAAATTAATGACTATTAATAAAGTTTTCATTTAGTAGCTTGGAAAATATCAATCTATTTTTGTGAGGCGGTATATGGAAAAATAGTTTATTTAAACTACTTAATTAGTATTTTTTGGTGCTATTATTCAGATGAAGGAAGTTCCAACGTATTAAAAAACAAACGAAAAGCTGATACATGTATCAAAGATTTCGAGATGCAAGGTTATTATCATGCGCAAGTTATTAAGAATACTACTACAGATTATATGTTAACAATAAGGGCAGTCTTAATACTGAAATCTGATTGTAATTATTTTTTTAGGCACAAAGAAAAACTTAAAATCGACTCAATCAATAATATTGGGTGAAAATAAGAAAAATCAGCAAGTTTCTGGGAGTATGCTTTTTAAACCATCAATTACAACTTCTTCACCACCATTGTTAACAACAGTTGGATCATTACAAATTTTGGCCCTGAATAGACCACCTGTAATGAGTAATTCTGAAGGTATGCACACACTAAGCTTTAATGTTTGGTTCATTTTTTAGGATTGGTAATTTTGCTGAAGTTTTTAAGTTTCTTATATAAACAACTTCGCTGTTGACAATGTCCTAACAAAGATCACTGACATGGAGTGCAGTGAAATGTATTTAAAGAATAAACCAACCATCCAATTGTCTTATAGAAGCAATTAGTCATTGGATTATGTATAGTTAATTCAAAAGCATAGAAAGATCCAACAATGGGTTTGCCAAAATACACCATGACTAGAGTAAAAGCAATAGTCTTAGATGACAGTTATTTATAAACTCTATTCACATCTATCACTTTGATAGAGTATGATTTTTTTAGTATTTGAAAATTTCTTTGATTTAGCCACAAGAATGAATAGAAGAGAAAGAGCTATTAAGCTTGCTGGCAGAAGGCAACCATCTAATAAACTCACTCAATCAGGTTCAGGATAAAAAGTAGTACTACTAAATTATATGGATCACAAATTTATTTAGACAAATTCCAAGTTTGTGCCTTAATATGGTTTTACAATACGCTGATTTTTGTTTTTTAAATTTAGAGACAACATCTACTTTTACGTCAAATAGGCCACTTCAACTGCAAGATAAACTACTAGGTATATCAAAATTTCACTCTGTTAACTATTTTTTAGTTAATTTGATCAGGACAATATGAATAGTGATCTTATGAAGAAAATGAAAGGTTGGTAATATGTATTTTCTTGCAGCCTCTTGCGATAGAGTATTCAATGCAATTACACACGTAAGAAACACTATCTCTGAAACAACCACCATAGTAAACGAGAGCCTCCAGAGTGACATGCCAAACACTCATGATTGTGACAATATAGAGGTTAACTCATCATACAAGGAAGTTGATAGAAGAGGTAAGTACATGTTATTCTAAATCAGTTTCCATACTTATAAATTCAAAAATATTAGGCTTTAGTGTAATTAAACTAATTTCCAAATTATATATATAGTTGGTAAATTGACCAATTATTTTCTTGGAAATTATAAAGGTGATGTAGACCAAATGAAAAAAAATAGAAGAGATAGGGTTGTGTTTTTAGGCAATACAAGAAAAAGTCACAACACAACAAACAAACAAGATACAAATCTTTAGTCGTTAGGCTTCATATGTTGATTTTGAATCTGATTTCTTTATTATTGCAGTCGGTAGACCTCGGACCAAGAACTTAACCGATGCAAGTTATCCCGCATTTCAAAATGAAGGTATTATTTGAAAATTACTTTAGATAAATGTATTATAAGTTAGCCGATTATCTCAATCACCAGTGACGGATCCAAAAATATTTAGTAGTGAAAACAAAATATCTATAACATGATAATAATTTTATAACTATATTTTATTATTATAAAATTTAATTAATCTTTTAGCTATTTAACTAATAAATTAAAACACTTATATAGTAATTTAAATAATAACATATAACTTAGAATTTTATTCTTTCAAATTTGATATTTTACAAAGATTGAATAATTCTTTCATTGTTAACACAAATAAATATTTCATTTTTATATATATCACTAAATAATTATTTAAAATTTATGTCTTATAAGATTACGAAATTAACTCTTTATAATATTCATAATTAATTTTTTTTAATTGATGTCGTTATTACTAACAAAACTAGATTTTTTTTAATTGATGTCGTTATTACTAACAAAACTAGAACTAACTTCAAAAGAAGAAACATTTATAGATATCCGTATATTTGGATCTTACTTTTTATTTTAATTGTTCTTTGTTGTTAGTTAATATTACTATATTTCAAAATTTAAATAACTAATGGATCTTATTATTCAATAATATTTAACCATGTAATAAAAAAATATAACAATATAATTATAAAATAAAATGAAAATAATTGGATGAACTAAAAATATAAAAAATAAAAATAAATCTTTATTGAATCAAAAGAAATTAAAGAATGAAGTTAAGGAGTTTTACTAGGAGACATAGAGTCAATAACGAACAGCAAAAAAAGAGAATTATAAATTTAGAAAGCATAAGAATTATGCTTTTAGTACTTAAATTTAAACTACTGACTTAATTTTTAATTATCTTTTTATTATTATTATTTAATTATTTTTATAATCAATATGATATTTTTATAAATAGTGAGATCTTTTTTCTGTACATTATAGAAACGAAATAAATTTAAAAGAATATAATGGGGTTAAATTTATTTATTGAGTGGGGTAAATAAATTTTTGTCCCATATACTAGGGGTGTTCAAAACCGATCTAATTCGAACAAAACCGACCAATCTAACCAAAAAATTGATAGCCAAACAAACCGAAAACCGAAAAAACCGAAAAAAATAATTTTTACAATTATTTTGCGATTCGGTTCGGTTTTCGATTTTGTTAGAGAAAACCCTAACCAAACCGAACCGAACCGGTATTATTAAAAATCCTAATATAAAAGTGGCCTTCCTCCACAATTCCTCCTAATCTAGCCGCAGCCACCCCTCACCTACCAGGAACCCTAACTCCTTAAGCTCTCTCTCAGTCTCTCTAGCATTGTGTCTCAGCGTCGGACCTCCTCCTTCTTCTCCGCCATCGACGTCGCCGGACAGTACCATCGCGACAGTGCGGTCGTTTCCTCTCCTTCTCCCTTCCTCATAGGCTCGTAGCGTTCCTCTCTGTCCCTCATCCTCGACGGCTCCACACACCACCGCTCTAACAGCCGTCTTCTCCACGAACCAACAGCCGTTGTCGTCCTCAACAAACTGCAGCAGCACACACCAGATGCAATCGAAGCTACTGCTGTTCGTCGCCCGTCTCTTCGTCGTTGAAGCCGTGTCACTGTCCAGTCTCTTCTTTTCCGTCATTGAAGCAGTGTTGTCCTTCCATCTCAGGTTGTTTTTTTTTGTTCTGATTTTATTTATTTTTTTAATTCTGGTTTAGTCTTTTTATGGATTCAGATTTTGTTTTTTTTATTCTGAACTTTTTGTTCTGTTTTGATTTAGGGTAATTCTAGTTTAGGGTTGGTTCTAAATTTTTGTTTATTCAATGTTAATGCAGGAAAGGGAAAGGTGAAAGAGGAAGAATTTGTGAAATTAGTGCACCACATGAAAATTGTGGAATTAGTTTGGTTGTATTTCTGATTCAGTTTGGTTCTATATCTTGATTTAGTTTGGAATTGGTGCACCATTTTTGCAAATTTTTTGGAATTAGTTTGGTTGTGTATCTTGATTTTCTTGATTCAGTTTAAGTTGATTATTGTTCCATTTGTTTCTGCTATTTTTGCCACATTTGTTAATGATTTTAATTCGTTGTGCTTCTGCTAATTTGTTAGAAATTTGAGTCAGATTGATCATTGTGCTTCTGCTATTTTTGTAAAATTGTTAATTATTTTAGTTTGTTGTGTTTCTGCTCATTTGTTAGTGATCTCTGAGTTAGGTTGACTATTGTTATTTGTTAGTGACTGTGAAATGGTATAATGGTTTTTATTTGAATTAATTAAATAAACCGAATAAACCGAACCGAACCAAACTGATTTTAATTGGTTTGGTTTGATTTGGATGATCTTGGAAAATAAACCGAATCAAACTGAACCGCAGTTTTGATAAAAGATCGGATCGGATGACTTTTTCCCAAATAACCGAACCAAACCGCACCGCGAACACCCTTACCATATACTACATGTAGCTCTATAAAATTTTAATGGGAGTACTTGCCCCCACATTTCCAATGTAGATCCATCCCTGTCAGTCACATTCATTATTATACATTGGACTTTTGGTGATGTATTTAATTGCAGAGTATTGGCACATGGGAGATACAAGCCATGAATGCGAGTATTGCCATGCATTGTTTTGGTATGACGAAAGGATACAAAAGCACTACAACACAAATGATCCGAAATATATATTGTGTTGTAGGGGAGGTGAAGTTGAGATTCCTCACCTACAAGAAGCCCCAAAAATGTTGTATGATTTGTTGTTTGGTAATGACACTGGAAGTAAACACTTTCAGAACAACATTAGGACCTACAATAGCATGTTTCAATTCACCTCATTAGGTGCTAAGATTGACCGAACGGTTGCAAAAGGTAAAGGTCCACGCACGTTCATTCTATATGGGGAAAACTATCATTTAATGGGAAGCCTCATACCACAAGAAGGGGATCAGGCCAAATTTGCACAGCTATATGTCTTTGACACGCACAATGAGATTGAAAATCGCATTTTAGCAATAAGGTATGAATCTTTAGAATAAAATGATTTTGTTGGAGATGCTTTTGGTTTATACTTTACATTTTTAGGGGAAAAATCAAAATTACATGTCAAATTATATGGGTGTCTTGCAGCGGAGAAAACACTGAGAAAGTTTATGAAGACATTGTTAGAGATTTGAAGATCATGTTGGATCAACATAATATGTTGGTAAAGGCATTTCGTATGGCTGGCCAAAAGATTAACGGTGATGCCACATCGTCAGTGAAGCTTAGATTGTTGGGAAAGCGGGGAAACGATGGTAGAAGGTATAACCTACCATCAACAAACGAGGTGGCAGCATTGATTGTGGGTGACTTTGATCTCGAAAAAATAGATAGGGATATTGTTGTTGAGACTCAAAGTGGAAGACTTCAGAGAATAAATCAGCTTAATCCTTCCTACTTAGGATTGCAGTATCCTTTATTGTTTCCTTATGGGGAGGACGGTTTCAAGGAGCATATACCTCTTAACAAAAGACATACTAACTCAACCAAGGGCCACGAAGATGTAACGATGAAAGACCTTTTTGCATTTAGGATACAGGAAAGGTTAGCTGATGGTTCCCCATTGCTATATTCAAGAAGATTATGCCAATAATTTCTGGTAGATGGATATTCTATGGTTGAGTCTGATAGACTAACATACATTCGATTAGACCAGGACAAATTTAGGTGTGAGATGTACAAGGGAATAAGTGAAGCTGTATTGATGGGTAAAACAACACCTTCATCAAGGGATAAATGTATCATACTTCCGTCATATTTCACTGGAGGGTCAAGATATATGATACAGAACTATCAAGATGCCATGGCAATTTGTAGGGTTGTTGGATACCTAGACCTCTTCTTAACCTTTACTTGCAATCCTAAGTGGCCTGAGCTTGAGGATTTTCTAAAGAATAGGGATCTAAATGCTGAAGACCGTCCTGATATGGTATGTCGAGCCTTTAAGGTCAAATTGGATCGTCTAATCCAAGACATCAGAAAGAACAATATATTTGGAAGGATCGTTGCAGGTAAAATTATTTGTAATCTAAAATATATTTTGATGTTTACTTAAGGGTTGTAGTGTTTTATTTCCCCCAGTACAATGTGACATGGTTTTTAATTTTAATTATTTATGGTCAACTCAACTACTCACATTGAGAACATTCCATAAGAATTATATTACGCACAAAATTTGGACCGGGGGCCGATGGATAATCTAAAAACCACATGATCTTTCACTCTATCAAATTACTTCATACTTTCAAAGTTATTCTGTGAACTAAATTTGTTTTATTGTTTCAGTTGTCTATACTATCGAATTCTAGAAGCGTGGTCTACCCCATGCACACATCTTGGTCTTTTTACATCGAGATGACAAGTATCCAACTGCAGATGATATTGATCAAATCATAAGTGCTGAAATACCAGATAAGGACAGAGATCCACTATACTATGAAGCTGTAGAAAAATACATAATGCACGGTCATGTGGGAGCATCAAGAAAGACTCACCGTGCATGGAGAATGGGAAGTGCATTAGACACTTTCTTAAGAAATTCGTCAACAACACTACTATTGACGAGGATGGATATCCTGTTTACAGGAGAAGAGATGATGGAAAGACAATTAGCAAATGTGGGGTTGAACTTGACAATCGTTATGTTGTCCCACACAATAGGAAGCTTCTTTTGAGATATGAATGGTGCAACCAATCAAGATCAATCAAGTACTTATTCAAGTATGTTAATAAAAGAAACGATCGAATAACTGCTTCGTTTTACAGCAGTGGCACAGTCGATGCAGAGAATGATGAGTGTGATGAAGTTAGCATGTATTATGACTGTAGATATATATCTCCATGTGAAGCAGCTTGGAGAATATTTGGGTACAGAATCCACTTTAGAGATCCTTCTGTGGTACGTTTGGGGTTCCACTTGCCAGGTGAGCAACCTGTTGTTTTTCAAGATCATGAAAATCTAAAAGATGTTGTTAAGAAGGCTTCTGTGAAGGAATCTATGTTTCTTGGATGGTTCGAGGCAAACAAAAAGTACGGTGAGGCTCAAAGTTTGACATATTCAGAATTCCCATCCAAGTTTGTGTGGAAGCCACTACCAAGGAAATGGTTCCCACGCAAGTCTCATTCAGTTATTGGACGGATATTCTTTGTGCCGCCAGGATCAGGAAAAATATACTATCTTCGATTACTCCTAAATTTTGTGAGAGGCCCAACCAGCTATAAGGATATTAGAACTATTGACGGTATTCTATACCCTACATTTAGATATGCATGTTATGCACAAGGTATTCTAGATGATGACAAAGAATATATCGATGCTATTGAGGAAGCAAGTATCTGAGGGTCAGGTCAATATCTCAGGAAACTATTTGCAACATTGTTGTTTTCAAAAACCATAACTAGACCGGAACATGTATGGGAAAACACATGAAAATTACTTTCGGATGATATTCTACATAAACAAAGGAGGATACTTGACAATCAAGATAATTACTGACTACCACAAACTTTATTAGTTTATTGGTTCGTTTTCTTTGATATTATGAAAAAATTTAGTATTTTTGGTACAATGGTTTAATATTAGTTTTCGCATCTAATGAAATTTGTAATTAACACCATATAAAGGATTAGTATAATGACTCAATCTAGGTGATGTTCTAAACTAAATTTGGTAATATTCAAATATAGGTTTTATTATTTAGGGTAAAATTTTGTTTATGACCATATCTGTACTAAAATGAATAGAAAGTGACATTATTCCCATTAACAGGTGTCTCTCTTAAAAGCATGTCAAATTCATTATAGCATTCAAAAAATGTCGTGTAGTTTTATAAAGAAGCATGCGTTTTTTCATACCTTTTGTTAGTGTAACTGTGGAATTATATGATGTTATTTCCTTCTCAATACCCATCATTGATTGCATCACTTTAGTAAGAAAATTGTATCATTTCCATTGTTGCGATCAGATTTGCTATATAAGAATAGATTTAGCAAAATATCAACTATAGAACACGGATTATAAGCACATGACACACTGAATTGAGGTAATAGCATGTTGGTCAAATACAATCTAATTAGCATGGAGTAAACCAATTTTCATTCTACGCCTCTGTATTATGTGTCCAAGTTTGTAATCGATATATATTTTCAAAAACTTATATTGATATATAAGTGTGGATGAAAACACTAATATCTGATTTGAAACACATGGAAAAAAACTATTATTATATGCATCTATATAAAATAGTCTTTGATTGGTTACACTGATGCATGAAGTATCGCTTTGGAACTAGAGTGGGATGGTACACTAATATAATAGTATGAATATAGTTAGCCTCATAATTTCAAATGATTCATAACTAATACATATATTCATAGCAATTCCACATATATGAATTAGACTTATATATAAGGTATGATTTTCAGTATAAGATTGTTATATATTTGATTTTTTATATCTCAATATATGTAGATTTTAAACCCACATTAAGCCAATTAGAATTACCATGGGAGTACAGGCATTCAAATCTTTAGTTTTTACATGGCCATATATGTAATAAGTAATTTTACATTCTTATCAATTGCCTTTTTATTTTAATACCTCATATTTACATATGATAGAGACAGAAATAAGAGACTTGACTCTTATTGAAATTGAGAACTTATTAAAGGGATACAATAAGAGCCTAAGAGATATCCCTTCTATGTCATTCCCTAACATGGACATGTGTTATTAACAATTGATGTCCAATGGTGTCAATAGACTTATTTGTGATGAGCTTTGTTATGATAGGCAACAATTGGTAGTGGAACATGCAGATTTATTACAAAAGCTAACAGATGAGTAGAAAAGAATGTATAAACAAATATTAGCAGCTGTCAAAAGTGGTGATGGTGGTGTGTTTTTTCTATATGGATATGGCGGTACAGAAAAGACATTTGTTTGGAAAATATTAGCTGCTGCAATTAGATCTAAAGGTCAAATTGTCTTGATGGTTGCTTCGAGTGGGATAGCATCTCTCTTGCTCCCTAGTGGAAGGACAGCACACTCGCATTTTGCAATCCCTATTAACCTTGACGAGTTTTCAACATGTAACATTAATCAGAATAGCCCTTTGGTAGAGTTGATAATTCGATGTAAGCTTATTATATGGGATGAAGCTCTAATGGTCAACAGACTTTGTATCGAAGCACTTGATAGAACAATGAGAGACATCTTAAGGTTCAAGAATGCTAATAGTCTTCAACAACCTTTTGGAGGCAAGACTGTTGTATTTGGTGGGGATTTTCGACAAATACTACCTGGCATACCCAAGGGCAGCAGGCAAGATATTGTCAATGCAACAATCAATTCTTCGTATATTTGGGATAGTTGCAAGTTATTGTCACTAACACAGAACATGCGGTTGCGAGCGGACACTCTTGATGAAAGGAATAATGAGTTAAAACAGTTTGCTGATTGGATTTTGTCAATTGGAGATGGTCGGTATGGTGATCCTATTGATGGGATAGACAAGATAGAAATTCCTGATGATATTCTCATTGATCAATGGGATGACCCTATAGTATCCATCTGCAAGGTAACATACACGGAATTGTTTCTAGGGGTAAATTGTGTATCACATTTGAAGGAAAGAGCTATACTTGCACCAACTCTACATATGGTTGATGAAATCAATAGCTTCATGATGAGTTTGAACAGTGAAGAATCTAAAACTTATTATAGTTCAGACACCGCATGTTAATTAGAAGCGCACAATGACTTATTGGCATCAGTTCATACACCCGAGTTTCTAAATAGCATTAGATGTTCAGGTGTTCCCAACCATGAATTAACATTAAAAGTAGGGACCCCGATAATGTTACTAAGGAACATAAACCACTCAGCTGGACTATGTAATGGGACACGGTTGGTAGTTTCTAAATTCGGAAGACACATCATTGAAATAAGAAGCTTTTTAGGCAGTGGGAACGGTGATACGGTATTCATACCACGGATGACCCTCACTCCATCCGATCATAGAATACCATTCAAATTTCAACGCAGACAGTTTCCAATAATGGTATCCTATGCAATGTCAATCAACAAGAGCCAAGGTCAATCATTGTCAAACGTAGGGTTGATTCTAAAAAAATCGGTTTTTACGCATGACCAACTTTATGTTGCACTTTCAAGGGTCACTCATAGGAGAGGTCTCAAGATTCTGATTTGTCATGATGAACATGAGAAGAAGAAAACAGACAATGTGGTATACAAGAAGGTGTTTAGAAATTTAAGCTAGAGTTATTTCACATAAGACACAAAGGTAAAACTAACCCAGTATACATGTATATTTACAACTTTTGCATGTTTTAATGCCATTTTTTAAGTTTCGCGATTAATCAAACTATATTGAAATTTTTTGTTTATTCTATAAATTACTTTTACGCAACAACTTATTGTTTAGAAGATTGAAAATTTTAACCCTAACTCTCATGAATTACATTTTTTCAGGCAGATAGTTGTACAACTTTATTTTAAAATAGGGATTCAGTCTGAATCATCAAAGTGCTCCAGCAATGATTACACGTACAAGATAATTTATAAGATGATGCACAATGTGTTAGGTACATGTTCTTATCTACTCATTCAAGTTTATATGCAATAGGCAATTTACAATATTTAGCATTTTTTAATTTAAAACCCGTATCTTGCGAATTATATTGCTTAATTATTTTTGGAGAATCTATGATAGCACATTTGTTTTAATATTTGGCCATATAGTAAGAAAAAAGCTATCATTCCAAAAAGCGGCTCAATTTTAATTATAAGCCAATTGGGGAACAAAACTTATTTACAAACTGTACTCTTTATGTATTACTACCAGATAAGACAATCCCATTGATTTTAAGGTAAAGATTAACTTTTAAAATATCTATTTCTCAATGGGACATTCGGGTTTTCTTTAAACTCAGTTTAATATTTTTTTTGAAACGGAAGTTGCTAGCCAAAAGCTACAACACATGTTAGGATTATTTCTCCTATTATATTCCACATTTTCTATTAAAAAAATTTATAGCATTCACACTTTTAGTGCCAATTCAGTGTTTTGTTTTCGATTTCGCAAAGAGATTTGTATTTTCATTACAAATTTCTATTATTTATGCCTTTCCTTTTATAAGAGAAAATATTTTTCATACACCAGTTAAAAAATACACATTTTTATCAGTCATATTTTTTCGAAAACGGTCAATTACACTTACAATCTAAAATAAGAAGACTAGAGAAGTCTAAACCACTACATATTACATGACAACTTTTTTTTCAGATTATTTTTAGACCAGATTAAATATGCATTTAATTAGCATAATTTAATTATTATGATATATTTAGTTCTAATTGAGCAACCCTTTTCCAATATAGAATTCATTTGTAACATAAACCTTCTTTGTGATATTTCAACTAATAGAACAACTACAAACTGTAAAAGATTCTACTAATTCTTCATATAAACCAATTATATATAAACATAATTAACATCTCTAATCAACTTTGTATCCATCCAATTTCATTTCCATGTCATAAGTATTAATCTTCATTTAACATTTTGCATACAACGTAGTTGGATATTATGATATTTTTGGTTAAACATGAATGACTAAGCAAGTAACTAAAGCATGGAAAAAGTCTCATACATTTAAGTAGACCACTTATAATTAAAGATATTATATCACAATCATCATCAACAATTTCATCATTAATGGAATTTTTCAGATCCGGATCACAACCAAGCGCCAATTTGTAAGAACTGCAAGACAAAACAACAACTTAAATCAATTATCTAACACTGTTTTAACAAAATATAAAATTAACATTGGTAGAAAGGGAAAGATATGTGATGATTATGTTATTACCCAAACTTGGTAGTTACCGATCTCCATGGAGAAAATGTACAGTTCTCACAGCTTTTGTTTCCTAATTACAACGAAAAAATAAAACAAATCAAAACCAAGATCTACCTCTATGAGCTCAACCGTTACTGTGCTCAATAAATAAATTCAGCGAGAGGTTTGTACATACTACTCTGTATAAGGAGCCAGTCATGTAATAAAGAAATTATTGTCATTTTCATCCAGATGATTATTCCATTACAACATGATTTCACTTCGTCACCTGCTCATTTTATAAACCAACCAACAATTGTTAATTACATATTTTACTGTTTCAAACTTCGAAGGAAAACAAATATAAACATGTATAAATATTCATCAGATTACCTTACCTGCGCGTGTATGCGGCTGTAACTAATGCATTCTAAGAGATTCCCATGAGTAATATATGAAGCTATTTAGAAGTAGTTAAAAAATGATCATGAAAAAACTTTTCTATTTTTTTGGCGTTTCCCTTGCCACTTAGATGAAGAAAGATGAACATTTTTATGAGCCAACGGTCATGAGTAAATGAAGTAGGTGGATTTAGCCAATTCAAAATTAATATATAATAATATCTCCATAAATTCACATTTAATGGGCTCAGTGTTACTCTTTTTTGGCTAGCCAAAAAGTTGAACTTCTTTACAGAGAAGCGTTTTTTACCTTTTATACAAAATTTATATCCATCTTGCACAACTAAACAAGCATTAATATTTTAATATCTATATCCATTAATTAAATCCTTCCAACAATATTTTAAGAACTAAGATTTTAAAATGAGTATTCATTTTAAGTATATTATTATTCAAACAAAATTCTTATGAAACAAATCGCATACGAAATTAATAAATAAATAGTCATTAAAATGTTACTAAATCTTTAGTAACAATAAACATGTATATAAAATTGTAAGTAGGAATAATTAATCATTAATAAATTTTTATGTTTAATTATATTATTATGTGTAGTTACCTCAGATTTATATCAACTTTGTTACTATGATTAAAACTCAGTTTTCCAAGGTCATTAAGGTTTTCCGACGTGATAATGCTATGGAATACCGTGATTCCAAACTCTTAACCTTCCTTGTAGAACAAGGTACTTTGTTTGAGTTTTCTTGTCTTGGTACGTCTTAACAAAATGGTAGAGGTGAACGTAAACACCGTCACATTCTTGACTCCGTCCGTGCAATGCTTCTTTCTTCTTCGTGTCCTAAGCGTACTTAGGGTGAAGCTGTTCTTACTGCTGTTCATGTTATCAATAGACTCCCTTCTTCTGTTCTTGGTAATGTTACTCCCTTTGAGCGTCTTTATCATACCTCCCCAGATTATAGTTCTCTTCGAGTTTTCGGTTGTGTATGTTTTGTTCTTCTTCAGCCTCATGAACATAGTAAACTTGAACATCGGGCTCGTATGTGTTGTTTCCTTAGTTATGGCACTGAACACAAGGGTTATCGTTGTTGGGATCCTCTCTCTAAATGTATTCGTATATCTCGTCATGTTGTCTTCTAGGAGCATCATATGTTTTCTCGGTTCTCATCCTTTGAGTCAATTCATACTACTCAGTCATCTTTGTTTACTAACCCCAATGTTGATCTTTTTCCTAGTGATGATTCTACAAATTCTATCTCGAGTGACCCTCCACAGCCTCCTGTTATTCCGCTTTCTCCATCTCCCGATGATTCCAGACCGGACGATGATCCTGCTCCTACCGTCATGCCTCCTCCTCCCACTCGTTCTTCTAGGGTAAGAAATCATCCTCCTCATCTTCTTGATTATCATTGTTTTTCTACTCTCCTTCATCAACATGAACCTAAGTCATTCAGAGAAGCCTCCACAAATTCAAATTGGCAACAAGCAATGCAGGAAGAAATACAGGCACTTGAAAAAGTACACACTTGGGATTTGGTTGATCCTCCTTCTGATTAGGAAGTTGTAGGCAGTAGATGGGTATACAAGATCAAGACTCACTCTGATGGCTCTATTGACCGTTATAAGGCCCGCCTGGTTGCTCAAGGTTGTACGCAAGAGTATGGTATTGATTATGAAGAGACTTTTGCTCTTGTCGCTCGTCTTACATCTATTAGAGCTCTTCTTGCCATTGTCACGGTTAAAAAATGGTCTCTCAGTCAGATGGATGTGAAGAATGCATTTCTTAATGGGGATTTGAAAAAGAGAGTCTATATGAAACCACCTCTGGGATATCCTTGTCCTACTAGTAAGGTTTGTCTCCTTCGCAAGGCACTTTATGGACTTAAGCAAGCTCCTTGTGAATGGTTTGACAAGTTCAGCACTACCATACACAGTCTTGGATTTACTTCTAGCCCTCATGAGGATGCCCTCTTCATTCGTAAAAGTGAACGTGGAGTTGTTCTTCTACTTTTGTATGTTGATGACACGATCATTACTGGAGATGATGTTGATGGTATCTCTGATCTCAAGGCCTCACTTCATCGTACCTTTGAGATGAAAGATCTTGATTCTCTCAGCTATTTTCTTGGTCTCGAGGTCATCTCCACCGATGATGGCATCTATTTATCTCAGGCTAAGTATGCTTCAGATCTTCTTGCTCACGTTGGGATTACAGATAGTCGCACTAAATCTACTCTTATTGAGCCTAATGTTCAATTTACCCCTATGGATGACATTGTTTTGGATAATCCGACTCTCTATCGATAGTTAGTTGGGGTCTCGTCTACTTGACTGTCACCTGACCAGACATCGCATATCCGGTTCATGTACTTAGCCAGTTCTTGTTAGCTCCTCGTACTACTCACTATGCGGCAGTTCTTCGCATTCTTTGCTACATCAAAGGCACTCTATTTCATGGCCTTTATTTTTCTACCCATTCCTCTTTGTCTCTTCAGACTTACTCCGATGCTGATTGGGCTTCCCACTGATCGTCGTTCTACTACTGGTTACTGTTTGTTACTTGGCGATGCTCTCATTTCTTGGCGTGCTAAGAAGCAAACGTTCACTGCTCGCTCCAGCACAGAAGCTGAATACCATGCCCTCGCTAACACCACTGCTGAGATTATCTCGGTTCGTTGGCTTCTCGAAGATCTGGGTGCTCCTCAATCGTCTCCTACTGATGTTTTTGTGATAATCGCAGTGCTATTCAGATTGCACATAATGATGTGTTTCATGAACGCACCAAACACATTGAAATTGATTGTCATTTTGTTTGGCAACGTATCCTTATTGATGCTATTCGTCTCATTGCTGTTGGAACACTGAATCAGACTGCTAATATCATCACGAAAGCTCATCACCCGACTCGTTTCCGGACTTTATTATCCAAACTCAAGCTGGTATCCTTAGCTCCCACTTGAGTTTGAGGGGGGATGTTAGAGAATCATTAGAATCAATTTAGATCAATTAGTATCGTTTGTATTTATATAACATATCTATATATTAATTATAGGATTCTATACCTTTATTATTTTGATTCATTTAGCACCTATAAATGCCCCTTATATATTATATTTTTAATCAAACTGAATATACACAAAATAATTTTTTTAGTTTGGTTTCTTGTTTCTAACAGAATCGAAATGACAAATGCAAGAACATAATCATTAAGACAGCTTGTAAATTATTGTTTGTCTTTAGGATGAATAATAGGTTTTTCAAAGTGTTTATTCGACTCACACTCTGGAAACGCCGTCGTTGACGTCTTTATTACTATTTTAATTTCTTATCATAATTACCTTCTATCGACAAAAAATTTTCTTACTAACAGATATATTTTCAAATATTTGGGATTAGATTTTTATTTTTTTATTTTTTTGACTCGGTTAAGAGTGGAATTGAAGACTCCTACCTACTACTCGTAAAACAGAATTTTCTTAGTACATAAATGTACACATAAAAGCAACCTAAAAGTATTATAAGTGAAAAGAGATATTTTGCAATATAATTAATATATAACACAGTATGTAAGCACACTATATAATATGTTTTTATGTTGATTGATCCGGTTGTAACTTGTTGCTAGCTAAGTCTGTTTAGTATGGAAAAAGTGCACATATTTTTTTAAGAATTTAATTTTAATATATTGATAGTATAAATTATTTTATACAATCATCTAATTATATTTATTAATTATTTATGTTGTCAATATAAAAAAAATTATGTTTGCTGTCGTCCCTAATTAAATGCATGTGTAAAATTGTTGAACATCAATAATGCATTAAAATTAATTTTTTCATGTTATTTGTCAAAACTCTTATTAATAAGATAAAATATTATTCGTCAATAAACTATATTTCAAATGACATAATCTCTCCATATTCACCTAAAGATCGCAAGTTTGAGTCTTACTCCTAACTTTGAAAAAATAAAATATTTTTTTAGTTTTTATCGTTTGGACTAAGTCTTAATTTTTTCTTTAATATTTAAAGTGTTCTATTTTTATTTTAAATATTTTATTTATCT
>NC_029791.2:119897670-119898065 GCF_000816755.2 Arachis ipaensis | reverse complement strand
AAACAGTCGTGCAATTATATATGATATAATATGTAATTAATATAAAAAATAGTTATTTTTACTGCTATGACATTATATAATTGAATGTACGTATAAAATTAGTTACTTTCCACGGACAAAGTATCAAAATTAATTTTTTTTTTTAATTATATTTCATTTCATTTTCGGTAGGAATAAGAAAATGGGCACTTGAGAGAGCATAGAACATAAGAAGCAAGTGTGACTTTAAGATATTGACATGTAGATCAAGTTGCTCGAACTCTAATTTGTCCTTTTTTCGTTGTTCTTGTGTTTTTCTTCCTCCTTCAACATTAAAAAAAATAATAATAATAATAATCTTTGCAATAACGAGAGAACAATATTCAAAAGGAAAGTTCATGTAACTTGATTATTAT
>NC_029791.2:119896312-119897589 GCF_000816755.2 Arachis ipaensis | reverse complement strand
CTAATAGAAGCAATAAATAAATAAATAAATATAATAAATAAATAAAAAGAAAAAGAAAAGGAGTAAAGACAACCGTGGTTATTTTTTAAGCCACTAAATAATGATGGTATTAGTATCTGATCTTAGGAATCTAGCTAGTAGTGCATGAATCAACCCTTTTTTTTTTTCACCAACAAGCATCAAAAGAAATCTCTCTTGAAAGTAGAAAGTGGGAAAAAATCAATGAATGGTACCCTTTAAAATCTGAATTGTTTTTTCTTTTTCATGTAGCAATAATCAACATCTTTTGAACTCATACCGTATAAATATTGTATAAACAATGTAGCATTGTGAGTGTAAAATAATTTTACACATAAATTTAATTATATAAAAATATTTTTTATATTGACGGCATAAATGGTTATTAAAAAAATAAATGTGATTAGTATAAAATAATTTATATTATCAGTACATTAAAATTAAACTCATATATTATACGAGATAATAAAATAATTGAATTGTATTATTTGGTGTATGTACGCTAGATTGTGATATTAGATTAAAATAACAACACTTTTTTTTTTCAATACACATATATAATATCAGGCGACAGAAAATAATAAAGTTAGGGGGCACCACATAATTGGCATATATGTAACAAATGAATTGAAGTTGGTGATGATTTGCTTTCAGTAATTGTGTGTCTTATCTTTGATCAATTGGAGAGCATGCATAGAAACCACATGGAACGAAATAGCAGAAAACATGTGGATGGAAAAACAAGTTCAAGTAAATATGGAATCACAAGAAGAAATTAAAAAAAAAAAACACAAAAATCCCACACCAAATGCATATATGAGTTGTGGTTTTCTTTCGTTACAATCCTATGTTGTGATTGTGAGAGACAGAGAGAGAGAGAGTCGGCATAGACTTCAATAATTAATAATAATCCATTATTTATAATTATAGGATAATATTAGGTAGACAAAAAAAAAATAGCCAAAATTTGTCTTATTTAGTATTAATTAATTGTTGTTATTTAGCATTAATTAGTTGTCGCAACAATTAATGAATGCTAAATAAAGTAAGTTATGGCTGCTTTTTGCTGATTTTTTTTGTTACCAAATATTTCTGATAATTATAATATGCAAAAAATGCTTCGAATCTATTTTTTCTTTTTCATTCGTCCTCACAATATCTTCAAGTTGTATTTATTTGTCCACAATATTCATATTTAGATGTAATATATTATTCTATTTTATTATATATTAATTTTGTTTTATTATTGGTATTAGTAA
>NC_029791.2:119895501-119896207 GCF_000816755.2 Arachis ipaensis | reverse complement strand
ACTCATCTAATCTTTTGAATCAATAAGAAAAAATAATTTACCATAATAGTTATAAAGTATATGTTAATTAGACTATTTATAAACATATATATAGTCTTATACAAATTAAACTTCACATTCCAAATATTCATTTAAGAATTAATTAAACATCAATGGTTATATTATTTAATCCAATATGTTTTCACAAATACTTTAAAAATGTTATTTTAAATCAGTTTTGGGTTTAAATTATATTATACACTATTTTTTTAGTGTTCTCTTGTGTACATCTTCTAATTTTATATAAAAGGTGAATTAATAAAAATAAAAAATAATAATAATAACTATGAATTTAATTTTAATGCACTGTCAGTGTAAAACAATTTTATACGTATATTCAATCACGTAACGGCAAATTACAAAAAAATAACAATTATTTTTATTAACCGCGTAAATGATCATCTAAAAGGACGGATGTGATTACACGACTATGTAAAATATTTTACACTGTCATCAATATATCAAAATTAAACTCTAATAATTATGCATTACTTTAAAAAAAATTGTACAACTTAAAATATATTAAAAGATAATGCAAATATTATTTCGCATATTTCACATCTAGGCTGAATTTTAATTTGAGGAGCACATTTTATGTTGACAGTAATATAATTATTGGGTGATATTAATTGAGGGGAAGAAGAAAATTCTGAGCTTACTAACTCAT
>NC_029791.2:119892053-119895402 GCF_000816755.2 Arachis ipaensis | reverse complement strand
GCCTTCATTTTCTCACTATATATGCCCCTTTCATTTTTCTATGTTTTTTTTTTCTTCTTTTTAGTTTCATTTCTATACTGAAATATCTATCCCTAAAATACACCTTAAAAGGTTAATTACTTCCAAGATATTTAAAATGTTATCCATATCCATCAGTTAGGATTTGGTTGTCAATTGGATTTTATTTTTGTTCACAAAAAATATTACTTACCTATCACTAATAATAATAAGTTATTTTGTAATGCACAAATTTCATCAAGTTTGTTCTAATTAATTAATAGAATTTACTAAATACTTATATATAATCATAAATTTTAAAATTTAATAATTTACTAGCAGTACATACCATTGATTATTAGATAATTTTTTTCAGATGGAATAATAATAATAATATTTAATGAGTTAGACGGCAAATATTTTGATATTTTCACCCTTATTATTTTTTGGGTTACGTTGTAATTATTTTTAATTTTAAATTTATATTTTTGTGACCCATATCCATATTTTCCTCTCTTAACTCTCATAGTTTGGTATATAAATTAAAGCAGCCCCATGATTTGGGGTTCCTTGGCTGTTGGGAATGACGATGCGCCACTTCTCAATTTGGAAAAATTGTCCCTCTCTTATTTATACCCTTTTTGTTTTTGGATAAATTATTTTTTAGGAAAAATTAACAAATTAGTTTTTTATGTTTTAGAATATATATATATTAGATAAAGTAGTTCTAAACAAAATAAAAGACAACTTTTGTCCCTAATATATATTTTCAAAAAAATAATAAATTAGTCTTTAGTTTTATAGCATGATGGAGGTTTAATTTGTCTACAATTTTAAAATGGTAATGACTAATTTATCTTTTTTATTAGAAATTAATATGTTTGAAGCAAAACTCATTAAGAACTAATTTATTAGGAAATTATTATATTCTTTTTTCTTTTAATAGTGATTTAGACTTGTATTAACCATTTATTTCTTGTCCCTTTTAGCGTTTAAAAATTAAAATTATATATCTATAATATGCTCTCCATTGATAATGATTTATATACGGTGGTTAATTATTATGGGAATCTTTGTTTGGAGGGACTTAAATAAATAAGATGCAAGTTAAACCAACGAGCCGCCACAAGCATGTAGATTTATAATACCCCCTGGCTCTTCATTCTTACCATTTAATTGGCTCCAATACTCATATTCTGCTTCAAGATCTATGTAAAATTATTTTGGCGGTAATTTAATTAATAATTAATACTTTTATATCAATATTAATTTCCTAAAACATCCTCAAGCTCGTAGAAATTATAAATCACACTTTAACTCTTCCAACTAAGATCTCTTTATGCCAATGAATAATAGCTCAAATGGCATAATCTCCATATACTCAATTAAGAGGTTGCGTGTTCGAATCTCACTTTAACTTCTTATAATAATAAGATTATATATGATATTTTAATTGTCATTCTTTAATTTGTCATATTTATATTAACTTTCACTAATAATACATATTTAGAGAAAGGTTCGCACACATACAATTCATAAAATACAAAAAGAAAAACAAGTATCTAAAGAGTTTCACATATATCTAATAATCTCAGAGATGGTGAGCTGGTAGATATTTTTACGTGTCATATAGTCTAACTTTTAAAAAGGTTGGTGGAATTTACTATTGATTCTATTTAAATGTAGAATTAGAATGATCTCATCTTTTGAATGTAACAAATATAATGAAAGTAATTGTTATCGACATCATAATTACTTTTAAAAAAATATGTTTGGGTAAAAACAATGCAATATTTACATCATATTCATTTTTAAAATTTGATTATATAACATCTTTATGTTGTAGAGGTGATAAAGTGAGTAAGTTTAGACGCATGTTGCGCATATAAGCAATACACCCCTTCATATTGTCAATGTAATACGCTTCCTGCGTATTCTCCCAAAATGGCACCCCCAGATCCCTATGAAATATCATTTCTGACAATAACTGAGTGAATCTCAATTTACTACTCAATAATAAAATAAAAAATAGTAAAATAGCATCCCAGCAAAGAGACAAGTCTTACATGCATACGCGCAGGCAAAATTTTTCTCTAGCTCTTAGCTAAGTTGCTAGTCGCTCTTTGTTATGCCTCTTATTATTCATATCAATATATCTATAATATGCAAAGTGATCAAATTATTTTAGTAACTAAATTGATAAATTAACAAAAATACTCACACAACGTATATATAAATTACACATTTTTTTTTCTTTTACATGTTTCTTATCCCAATAGATAACTCAGCCTCCAAAATCTAATACCTCAATTACATGTCACATCATATTTTGTTTGTTAATACTTCTTGAGCACAGATAATTACGGCGAAGCATATATATTTTAGAAAAAAATTTAAGTGTATTAAGAAACACCAGTATTTCAGTTGTTTTAATCGTTAATTTTTCAATTAATATATATTATATATATTTTTTATAATTCAGATCAACGGTTAAAACAACTGACATACTGATATTTCTGATACTTAAAACTCTTCTTATATTTTAATTTTTGTACTAAACTAAAGGTGTGACAAACTTTTTAGAATTTATAAAATCTCTGAAATAAACAAACATTTCGATTGCACTCTATATATATAGCCGGAGATGTTTGTATCTCGAGTATTGAAATTCGAAGACTATTAACAATATATCTCGTGTGCATAGTTTTCATTTTCGGCGCTTATCTCAAGAATGTTTGTGGTATGGTTTGGATCGGTTTTGAATAAAAAAATTTATCTTAACACTAATTTTATTTGCAATGCGCTTTAGATGGAATGATTTTTTAAAAAAATTCCGATGCGATCCAATTTAAGCGGTTTGGATTGTATTAGATTTGCGATTTTGTAAATTAAAAAAATTAAATACATATAACAAATCTTAACATCAAATTTTAAATAATCAATAATAATATAATAAGTCTCAACAATATCTTAAAAAGCCAACAATAAAATAACAATAGAAATAAAATTATAAATTAGTTAAAATAAATAAATAACAATTTGAACATGAAATATTTATTAAATAATAATAATATATGAATACTATAAAAATATATAACAAATTGAATATCTTATAAGTATAATTGTAAATATAATAATATTGTAGCATATTGTACGGTAGTTTGAATTGGATTTGATCTATGAAAAGTAAATTCAAAATCTGATTTGATCAACAGTTTGCAAAAAATAGAATCCAATCAAATCCGAATTAGTGCAGTTTTAATCGATTTTCGATTTAGATTGAATTAGATAAACGGTTTAATTTGAATCGATTTAAATTTAAACACCCCTACTTATCTCAACTCTCAGGTAT
>NC_029791.2:119890193-119890955 GCF_000816755.2 Arachis ipaensis | reverse complement strand
AACAATACATTTATATTGAGAAGATAACAATAATGAGCTGTGTGATGGATTGATATATAAATATGTTTATATGATCACAATTTCCAGAAAATATCATATATCCTTGATGCATATCCTCACAATGCAAGAATATTAACTTCATATATATCATTTAAAAATAATAAAAAAAGAACTGTGAGCGCATGAAGGAGTGGTGGGAATTGTTTGCTACTCAAACTAATGTACGTGTGAAGCATATATATCACTTTGAGTTTAATAATTTGCATTGTATTGTTTTCTGCATTCAAGGGTGCATATATATGCATAGGCTTTATGTGGCCAGATCCCATCTAGACCGTATTTAACCGACCATCTCGCTATATAATTAGATACGAGGAGTGTTAGGGCGCCAGTAATTTTTGTGATTTATAGTCATTAAATAGCCATTAATAATATTTTTAATGATATAAAATTTTATTCAATAATATAAAATTATTCATTTCTCTTTTGCTAGTTAGTCAGAATTTAATAAAATTGCTGGAACTAAACTTTTCTAATTAGATACATGTCTCCATGCACTTTACCCATCGTCTACATTAATTAACCAACTTACCTTTTTAGTGTCCCTTCTTCCACTTCTGTATAAACTATTACAATATACAATTCTGTATAACTTATAAATATATATACACGGTAATACTAAAAAAAAAAATCAAACTTTATTTTATTTAATATTTATTATAGATAAATTTTAATTAATTTTGACTAGTTTCTTTTATTATC
>NC_029791.2:119889554-119890167 GCF_000816755.2 Arachis ipaensis | reverse complement strand
TGTGAGTATATATATATTAAAAATAATATAAATAATATATGAAAAAGTCTAAAAATCAGTAGATTTTGTGATTTTTAGTCATCAATTAGTTATTAATGATATTTTTAATGGTGTAGAATCATTTAATTTCTTTTTAGTAATTAAGTGCTGGCCAAAATTTAATAAAAGTACTGACCTCTAACACTCCTCGTAATATATATATACACGAAAATTTTTCTAACAGAACCATGCTACGTGCACCCTCTTGAAGTCACTGAACATTGTTTAACAACTCGAGAATTTAAAGTAAAAACCTCCACCTAGGTTTGAGGTATTAACAGAAATGCACTAGTGTTTTGAATGTTGCCGTGTTGGAAATGTTTTAGTCTACAAAAATATCATTTGTTTTTTTAATAGTTATTTATGCCAAGTTGGGGGTTTCTACTGCGGGGAAAAATGCTCACACTGAATTTAAGATTTGATTAACATTATTACATTAGTAATCAAACACATAGAGGGGATTATGTGTATTACACGTATCCCTAACCCAAAACTTTCTTATATAGCTTTTTTCGTCTTCATTTTTATTTCTCTTATTTACCTGTTATATTTTGATAATAATATTTTTATTATT
>NC_029791.2:119886202-119888197 GCF_000816755.2 Arachis ipaensis | reverse complement strand
ATTCTTGAGACACAAATTAACTAAATTCATAATATTATTCTTATATTTGTTCATAAAAAAATTATACCACATATATAATAACAAATGAACAGATATTTATGTCTTTGCTTATGTTTGTACACACACTAAAATAGCAGATATTTATGTTTCCATATATGACTACCCCACCAACATGCATAGCCTATGACTTTAATTTGTGTCGATTTTTACTTATTATCTTCTGTGCAATATTATTAGTATATATAATTTAGGGACTCATAATTATATGTCTAATGTTATAATTTTCAAAGACATATTTAGTAGTATATATAATTTAGGGACTCATAATTATATGTCTAATGTTATAATTTTCAAAGACATATTTAGTGAACCTATAAAGTCCATCACAAAAAATTTTTGAAGTACTTATTTGGTAACTTTTTGAAATCTATTTATTATCTTATTATTCTATAAAAAGATAAGGTGAAATAAGAAAGCTCAAATAATAATAATAATAATCTATTTCTACTGTAGATACAATAAGGTTGAGAAACGTTTGGTTACAGCTTATTATTTCTGTCACATTTTATTATCATTGAATTTTAACACCAAAAATAAAATATTTACAAAACAATGTACACCCGATCTAAATAGAAACGCCTACTATTTTCAGTAACCAGTATGTGTGGGACATATTGTATACTAATACTACCACTACTACTCCTCCTTTCTCATTTGTGTGGCGTACCTTCCCTACGTTTCTTTCTGTCCTTCCCTCAAACCTTCCCTATATAACACCCCTTATCCCCCCTGGTTTCCCTCGCTCAACTCTCGCATCCATGTTTCATTCAAATCCTTTAATTTTCTTCAGCCACTAAAACACATTACTCTCCACTAGTTTCCGCAATGGCGGCTTCCGTTGATAACCGTCAATACCCAGCCCCAGGGCTCCAAGTCCAAACCCCTTTAAACGGCGTCGTACGCACTTTCAAGCCTTCGCATAACAATAATAATAACCGCTCTGATTCCCCCATTCGCGGTTATAACAAACTCCCGCAGAATTCGGACTTCACGCTCCCCAAGAAGTCACCTGACTCCCCGTTCAGCTTAGACAACGCGTGTTCAAGTGACGACGAAGACGACGAAAACGACGTCGCCGAACTCAAAACCCTCATTCACAAGGGAACCGCTGAATTGGAACCTTCAATCTACGACCCGCGCGACGATGGAACCTCCGACAGCTGGATCCAGCGCAACGCCTCCCTCGTCCGTCTCACCGGAAAGCACCCGTTTAACTCTGAGCCACCGCTACAACGCCTCATGCACCATGGCTTCATCACACCGGTCCCAATCCACTATGTACGTAACCACGGGCCTGTTCCCAAGGCTCACTGGGAGGACTGGTCCGTAGAAGTGTGCGGAATGGTAAAACGTCCCGCACACTTCACCATGGACCAGCTCCTCCAAGATTTCCCAAGCCGTGAGTTTCCTGCAACGCTTGTTTGCGCAGGGAACCGGCGGAAGGAACAAAACATGGTGAAGCAGAGCATCGGGTTCAACTGGGGAGCGGCGGCGATTTCCACGTCGGTGTGGAGAGGTGTGCCGTTATGGAGTTTGTTAAAGCGGTGCGGGATCATGAGCAAAACGAAGGGCGCCCTCCACGTGTGCTTCGAGGGCGCTGAGGATCTGCCAGGTGGCGGTGGATCCAAATACGGAACGAGTATCCTGAGGGAGGTTGCACTGGATCCCTCCCGCGATATAATCCTGGCTTACATGCAAAACGGCGAGCGTTTAGCGCCAGATCACGGTTTCCCTATTCGAATGATCATCCCCGGATTCATCGGTGGACGCATGGTTAAATGGTTGAAACGCATCATAGTTACACCGAAGCAATCTGACAGTTATTACCACTACAAAGATAACAGAGTACTCCCCTCTCATGTGGATGCTGAACTCGCCAATGCAGAAGGTATTTTTTCTCTTTTTTCTTTTTTTTTTTTTTTCAAGAAGAGGAAC
>NC_029791.2:119882473-119886066 GCF_000816755.2 Arachis ipaensis | reverse complement strand
TAGAAGGGTAACTAATAATTTGTTATTATATTTTTTATTAGCTTGGTGGTACAAGCCAGAGTATTTGATCAATGAGCTCAACATAAATTCTGTGATAACGACGCCGTGCCATAACGAGATTTTGCCGATAAACTCGTGGACTACTCAGAGGCCTTATGTACTCAGGGGATACGCATATTCTGGTGAGTTGATTAACAAGTAATATTTAATTTCAACTCTTTTTAATTAATAAATTATTTCTCAAAAATTGTAAAAGGGAATGAATACAATTACATCCTACCACTGGTAAAATACACCAATAACTGCGCATGCTCCTGAAAGGGAAATCATTGGTTGCAAACTTTCTGGTATCACTAGTTGAGATCTCCATATGCATGTTAACTTCTCACACTTCGAAGCACTTTTACTGGTTTTATTTTTATTATATACATTTTTTAAATATTCGCTTTTGTTGTTACATCGAGTTTGTTTGGATGGATTTGACCATCTCAAAACAATCATCAGAAGCTTTGTCATGTTTTGGTGCTATTGGTTGGTGGATACTTTTTAATTTCTCAAAAAAGTGCGTGGATATATGTGTGTGTCTTGTTCACGGAAACAAAATTTGATAGTTATATATGGAAATGAACGGCTTTGCCAGGATTCAATTTTAAATAAAGGAAGAGCAAATAACAGAGTTAGATTAGAACAATTGGTGATTGTTTAGGGTAAGCACATGTTAAAGTTGAATATTCTATTTGAAGAAAAAAAATAGATGCAAAGTACGACTTTAATTATAAAACTATGGATGGTACGGTGTTTCAGAATCATAACAGTGGATACCAAGAAATTAAAAGATTCACCAATTAATTGAATTTCCTGTTTTACGAAAGTAGATACATGGCCTAGTTGAAAAAAAAAATCACTGAAAATATAAATTGGAACTTGCGGAGTTAAATTAAATAGTATTTTTAATTAATTGAATATATAAAATAAAAATATTGCAAAATATTATGACTAGTGGTAGTGTATATATTGGAACCTGTAGGCAGTCGGTTGAAATGAAGTGTTTATACGACTGCTGTCCACTTGGAAGTTGTAAGGTTAATTAATTAATTAATTTGTTGATGAACATGCAGGGGGTGGAAGAAAGGTGACACGTGTTGAGGTTACAATGGACGGTGGGGAGACGTGGCAAGTGTGCAGCTTAGAGCACCCAGAGAAGCCGAACAAGTACGGCAAATACTGGTGCTGGTGCTTCTGGTCGTTGGAGGTGGAGGTGCTCGACCTCCTTGGTTCCAAGGAAATTGCGGTGCGTGCTTGGGACGAGTCCCTCAACACCCAGCCGGAGAAGCTCATTTGGAATGTTTATTATTTGTACACTAAAATTGCATATTAAAATTAATTATTAATATATATTTTATATTTAATTATTAATTTTAATAACTGATTTTAGTGATGAATTTTAATATACATATAATATTATTATTTTTTTTTTTTCACATACACCAGAGAATAATACATGGCGGCTACTTCCCCCAACCACAACACCAAATTAGTGGCCTTAATTACTTCTCTTGACTAGACAACATCTAACAAAAAATCTCTCTTTTTCCCGTAACTTGTTATAATAATGATACTTGTTTGGAGAAAAAATGTAGAAGATATTTAAGCTGGATTTAATTCTGACTATGTGTTATAAAAGGTTTGTTTTATTTGCATTTAATTATGTATCGTCAATAATTGTAAAAATAAAAATAATTGTGAAAATAAAAATAAAAATTTAATACATTTAAGTAAAAATAAAAATTTAAAAAAATGTAAAATATTATTATATTAATAAAATAATTATTTTTATTTTCACTAGTTAGTATAATCTAAAAAAATTAGATATAATTAATAATTACGTAAAAGTTATATATAGTAATTTATGAAATGAAAATGAAAAAAACTAAATAGGTATTTGTAATATGTAGGGCATGATGAACAACTGCTGGTTCAGGGTGAAAACCAACATGTGCAAGGCACACAGCAGGGGTGAAATAGGAATATCATTCGAGCACCCAACCCAACCGGGGAACCAATCCGGTGGGTGGATGGCGAAGGAGAGGCATCTGGAGAAATCTTCTGATACCACACCATCCCTCAAGAAGAGTATCTCCACACCCTTCATGAACACTTCCTCCAAGATGTTTTCCATCTCCGATGTCCGAAAGCACTGCACCGCTGAATCCGCATGGATCATCGTCCACGGCCACGTCTACGACTGCACTCGTTTCCTCAAGGACCATCCCGGCGGCATCGACAGCATCCTTATCAACGCCGGCACTGACTGTACCGAAGAGTTCGAAGCCATCCACTCCGACAAAGCCAAGAAAATGCTCGAAGATTACCGCGTCGGCGAGCTCATCAACACCGGCTACACCTCCTCCTCCGACTCCTCCCCTAACACCACTGTCCATGGAAACTCCGAAACCACTCACTTAGCTCCGATAAATGAAGTTCCGGTTCCGCCGGTTACACCGATCCGGAGCGCGGCACTCAACCCACGGGAGAAAATCCCATGCAAGCTGGTGTCCAAGAAATCCATTTCCAACGACGTTAGGCTCTTCCGTTTCGCATTGCCGTCGGAGGAGCAGCTCCTGGGCTTGCCAGTTGGCAAGCATGTTTTTGTGTGCGCAAACATTGACGGGAAGCTCTGCATGCGTGCGTACACTCCATCTAGCGACGTCGATGAAGTGGGACACTTTGATTTGGTAGTTAAGATTTATTTCAAGAACGTGCATCCTAAGTTCCCCAACGGAGGACTCATGTCACAACATTTGGACTCGCTTCCTATTGGTTCTTTCTTGGAAATTAAGGGTCCGTTGGGACACATAGAGTACACTGGCAAAGGAAACTTCACGGTTCACGGAAACCACCGGTTTGCAAAGAGGCTTGCCATGCTGGCTGGTGGGACCGGAATCACGCCCATTTACCAAGTTGTCCAAGCCATCCTGAAGGATCCTGAGGACCGAACCGAGATGCACGTGGTTTACGCGAACCGGAGCGAGGATGACATCTTGCTGAGGGAAGAGCTTGATGCGTGGGCCAAGAGCGATGAACGGTTCAAGATTTGGTACGTTGTGGAGAACCAAAGAGAAGGGTGGGAATACAGTGTGGGGTTCATCACGGAGAGTATCTTGAGGGAGCATCTTCCTCCTGCATCCGAAGATACTTTGGCTTTGACTTGTGGACCACCACCAATGATTAAGTTTGCAGTGCAGCCCAATTTGGAGAAGATGGGGTATGACATTAAGAACAACTTGCTATTATTTTAGGGTACGTACGTACGGTACTAGCTAGCTAGGTTGCGCTTGTAAATATACGTATGTATGTATTGTTAAAAATAAATAAATGATTCTGTATGGGGGTAGTAGTTTATTCTAGTCAATTTTTATATTATTCTTTGGAAAATAGGAGGAAAACTTAGTTTGTACATGCATCATGTGCATGGACAAACCGTGTATTGTTTAGTTTAGTCGTTTACTTTTCCTAATCTTCGGGTCTTGATGCAGACAGGGTTGGTCAAGTTTTTGACTGCTCTTCTGTGTTGTTCACTGTTTACCCAATTA
>NC_029791.2:119881842-119882137 GCF_000816755.2 Arachis ipaensis | reverse complement strand
ATCAAGCAACTTTTGTGATTTGTAATTATCAAATAACTATCAATAATAATTTTAGTAATGTGAGATTAATATGAGATTTCATCTAATAACTCACTTCTCTTTGTTAGTTACTTACTGGTCAAAATTTAAAAAAGTTGCTAGTCTTAAACTTTTCCTATTATAAGATGTTCATTGCTTGGGAATGTGATGAGATAGATAATATATCCTCTCTAGTTTTTATCATGTTAGATGTATGTAGTACTGGCTAGCTCTCTTTGAAAGTGCCCGAACTTGAGACCAAAATTTAGAGGGAACG
>NC_029791.2:119876531-119881745 GCF_000816755.2 Arachis ipaensis | reverse complement strand
TATATATATATTATTTTTTTTTTAAATTAACCTTCCATTCAAACCATTTGTTATTACTTATAATTATATTATTCTGCCATGAATATAATATATAAAAATGTTGTTAAAAGTACATAATATTTGACTTTAAATATTCACCCTTATTTGCAAAAGGGGTACATGTGAGTCGTTATACACGTGCAGCTGTGCATGTTGGCTTGAAAGAATTAATAATAATAATATTTATTATTCTATTCTAATTATAATAATAATAATAAAGTGCATGCATGCATTCGCAGCTTCTCAACAAAAGAGTCACCCTTCACATTATCGTTAGGCCAAGTGAATGTAAATGCTATTTGGCTCTTGGAAAGGTCACCTTACTATATATGTGTGTAATTCCAGTTTCCACACGCACCCATCACCCATGCTAGCTAGCTTCCTTCATCATGCCTCTCTTTCACTTCATACATTATTTTTCGTCGTATTCTTAAGTGTGACCCCCCACAAGAGCCAGGCCACCATCCACTGGCTCCAATTTAATACATAGTCATAGTACTGCTACTATTTGTTTATTTTTATATTTTTTCTTTCAGAAGAAGGAAGGATTCAGCGATACCAATCATCTTGCTTGGCTATTCGTGTCCGCAATTATTAATTCAAATTAATATTTGATTAAACTATATGTATACATGAACTTTCTTTTTCTTTTTCTTTCCAGCATGAAAACGATACTTTTGTTTGGCGCTTCTTGGACAAGTATATTTTATTGGTAGAATATTTTAGGTGAAACTCAAGTGCAGTCAACTTTACGTGAAGTTGATAATTGAGAACTGTTAGATAAAAATTTAGTCAAATTATTTAAATTATTTAACGGCTCCCAACTATCAACTTTACGTGAAGTTGACTGCACTTGGGTTTTTACCAATATTTTATTACAGTTCTCACATTTTTTAAGAACATAGACATTATTAGAATGTTTATATATGGGACATTTCTCATTTTTAGCTACTTTTTAGAATATTTACAGTTAAACCCACTGATCATCAATTCTAACAGAGATTGGATTTTATGCTGGTTAATTTCGGTCTTTTATTTTAGCATATAAATAGTATTCTTGTTAAAGTATATATACAATTATAAATAAACTTCATACAGATTAAAATGAGCTCCAAGGTCGTTGGGAGGAGAGAGAGTCAATCTTTCAAGCCACATGCTTAGTCCTTTTCTTATGAAAGCCAGATTTAATTGACTCATTTGTTATTGTTTCATTTTCTCTGTGTGCGTGGTCTACTACCCCACAAAGACTACCAAAAAGGTATATATAAACTATGTTCGGTGATTTCTTGTACCAAGTGGCTAGATTCATTATTAAAAAAAATGAGAATAAAAATTGAACCTAACAATTAACTTTATTTTTAGTTCAAACAGTTGCTTGTATAAAATGATAAAATCACTTTTTGTTAGATAATTTGTTATTTTTGTTATAAGCTAACAAGTGAATAGTTTATTCTAGACATTATGTAGCTAGTTTAATTTCTGTAGCACATCATATCCTTAAGGTCGACCAATATACCAGAAGTTAAGTTAGGTCTTTTAATATCATCAAGATTACGAAAAGAAGATGATAAGATTTGTACCCCCATGGTTCACGTCTCTTGAATAGTTTGCATGCGCATATTATAGCCCACAACTTTATCATTCTGTCCACATTTATAATCATAGATAATTTGATTTAAAATTATACCACTTATATAGCCGGAAGATTCACAGATAATACTCTTATTGACTAATAGTCTAATACTATCTATCTATTATATATTCATAATTTTTTGGACCGATCACAACTAGAAAATGGCTTACTACAGATAGATTTATAGACAAATTTAGTCTTTATTATAAATGGATTTTTGGTTACCGATAAAATTATCGACGGATTTTGTCTCTCTGTAAAAGTCCCGTCGGAAATTATTTACTAACGGATATTTTTTTCGTCGAAAAATTATCGACGGATTTTCCTTCTGTAAATTTTTCATCCATTTTCCGAAGGCGACGAACTTTCCGACGGATTTTCCGTCTGTAATTACAGACGAATTTTCAGACGGATTTTCCGTCTGTAATTACAGACGGATTTTCTGACAGATTTTCCGTCTGTAATTTGAACTTTGAAAAATCATCTCACACTCTGATTACTGACAGAAAATCCGTCATTAAGGTAAAATATAATTTTTTTTATTTTTCTAATTACAAAATAAGCTTGTTTTCATACAAAATAAATATAAATTTAATATAAATTTTTATCTAATTTGTACTCGAATATTTATAATATTTCAAAAAATAAACAAATTCATCGTATTATCAAACTAAAAGAAAAGTACTATAAACAAGCAAGTCAATATAATTCAAAACATAAACAAAATGTCAACTATAATAATAAGTAACAACCATACATCAAAATGTGTTGATACATCAACTATAATTCAAAACATAAACTCAATGTATTGTTCAACTATACTAAGTTATGCAAATAACAAGACCATATAAAAAATTCCTCAAGTTTGAAATTCCAGGACTAAAATCTACTAAAACATCAAGTCATTATCTTTGTTTCATTACATCTCTGTTTATAGCTTCTATTTTTGTTTTGACACCATGTGCAATCTTTCCAACTTCATCAATATCCTTCTCCATCCTCTTCTTGATAGCTGAAAATAATGTTGTATTTCCGTCAGTGATCATAGAGCATTACATCACGCATAGAGTCATTGCAAAACAAAAGCTTGTATGAGCTACCTAAATCTCAGAAGCACAACAAGGAACAAATGCATAAGGAATTCACTGATAATTTCAAAAGTAAAAAAAGCTAAGTGATCGATATTTACCCCAATACTTCTTATAGTCCACAAGCTTACAGCCATCAAAAGTCCTACTCCACTTTTGTTGAAAGCTAGAGATTCCTCAAATATGATGCCTACATATCCTATTACAAATAGCAATGCCATGGCAAGATCCTGCAGTCATGGTCACAGACTTGTAAACATATTCTCAAATGCAAACACTTCATGCTGAAATATACACAAGTGAATTTCACTGACTTACGAACTGAAGAATCAGAGAATAAGCAACATAAACAAAGAAGCACAAATGAATTTTGTTCAGATGAGAAGCCAAACCTTGCTAGTAACCTTGTTCTTCGAGAACTTGACGGTACCTGCGGTTCTCTCCTTCCACCGATTTCCTTTCTTGTCGAATCCGTAAAAAATCGATTTTCTAAAATCAATTGGAAAAGAGTAATAACAACTAAAAGAACAGATTTATTGTAATATTCAAAATAAATGATTAAATGATGATCGAAGATTTCATGAACTGGTAATTATAGTTACCTCAAAATCAGAACTGTAAAAGGCACAATAGAGCATTGCAGAACTGAAATAAAAAATTGCATACATGCATAAATGATCTAAACAAAAGAAGCACAATTTTACAAGTAGTAACGAAGAAACTAAAAGGAAAATTAACAGTTTCAAACACAAGTGAAAATTAATAGATAAAAAGCCACAGATTGAGGTACCTTAAAATAGCACTGAAGCCAGTTGGAAATATTTTCTTTGCCTACATCAAGAAAAGAGAAAATAGGTTTACCATTGAAAAATGAGGCACAAGATAAGAGTTGACTTTGTCAAAATTGAATTTACTACCAATATGTGAGCTCATATATGTGTGTGTGTGTGCAATTTTATTGCCATGAAGAATTAACCCTGCAGAATGAATGGCTCATCTCTAACTCCCAATTTATTTGAACATAACCCACAGCCAAATTAAATTTCCAAAGTAAGAGTGAAGATTCATCGTTGAACTAAAGCTTTCAACAGTGTGACTTGAAGAATTCAAGAATATTCCAAACATAATATGGTCAGAGATTGCTGCTATCACACAGATCCTACATTTTAGAGCCATCACTACAATTCAGTGCAGCTAAAACTTAGAAAACAGAAAAGTATAAACAGTTACATATACTTCAAGTATGATCTAGTACCCAAATCAAAATGCTAAATGACCAGCTCAATAATAAAAATGCAGTTAAATTTTTTTTGTTTTTCGACAAAAAAATTCCTCTGAAATTCTGTCTGTATTTCTGTGGGATAAAATCCGTCGGAAATATCCGTCTGTAATAACAAGTTTTCTATTAGTGGATTGGAAAGAAATTTTGCAGCACCTCATTCTATCCACTTAAATTTTTGGGGTGAGTAGTGTTTCGAGAGTTACCTAAAACGTGAATTTGGACCTAAATATGAGGTTCAGGTTCTTTTGAGTGGTAGCGTCCTACCTCTTTAGTGTTGAGGTGCCGCCTGTCCGAGTTCCTCATGAGGAAGTTGGGGTTGGTACCTACAAGAGACTTCGATGCTTAAGTTAACAAGGACTTTAAGTAGGTTTTTAGTATATTAGAACATGGATTATACCTGGGGGTGTCAGTGTATTTATAGTAGAGTAGATAACCACCTTTGTTAGAGTAGTTTTATCCTTTCTGATAGATAAACATTCCCCTTATCTTAGGAGTTTTTTGGGATCTACCTTCTAGATGAGGTAGAGATAGTGAGAGACTTACGGAGACAGTTATTTGTTAGGTCAAGTAGAGCTGGACCTCTATGTCATTGTCCGACCTCTTTAAAGAGGTCGGACTTATCATAAAGTCCACCTTTTTTAGTGGGCTTTTTTGCATTATTGGGCCTGGCTCTCAATTATTGGGTCAGGGTATGAACAGTGCCCTTACTTGAGTCCGTTCTTTTGTATAGTTCGGGCTCAAGCATTTCGCGGCTTTTGTTATATACGTCGGGTAATAGTATCTCGATCTATCCGACGTGTTCAAAAATTTTGAACGTTGATGGAGCTTTAATGGTGGGAAAACGTTGTGCGGCAGTTGTTCCTTAGAATCCGCGCACGTTTAAAGAGGAGTCAAGGAGCCGTTTTTGGCTCATTGTCTCTTATAAAGGGGACTTTTTGGCTCTTCTTCTCCTTTTTGTTGTTCCTGAAGAACTGCTTTATTTTCTTCTTCACAAAAGAGCTCCTCTATGTCATTTTGACAATTTTTGTTACCTCAAGATTTCTCTATCTTGGTCTGTGAAGAGTTTTTAGCTTTCGCCGGCGTGAAGGGATTGTTTGGGTTTTGCTGTTTTCAGACGTGCTCTCCCCTTTTTTCACAATCTTCTTCGAGGTTGGTTTTCGTTTTCTCTTTCC